>NC_056728.1:1122020583-1122235583 GCF_019279795.1 Protopterus annectens
TAGTAATTAAGCAGATGTTTTGTTAATCTTTTCATAATAACTAAAGTTTCTTCCATTTTTATTTCAACTGGTAAATGATTCTATATAGCAGGCTCCAGTCTGCAGAAAGCTCTTTCTTCTATGGTCATTTTAAGGCATGGTTTTACAAGGTTGATAACTTTCTCCAGATTTTCATGAGGGGATTAGTTTTGTTATTTGATAGACAACTTTGTTTTTAGAGGGTGGACAATGCCTCTTTTGTATTATCTTGAAAGTGGCATGTTAAGCAGGAAGGTAGCACTGCTATTTACATGTAGTCATTCAAACTGATTCAAAAGTTTGCAGTGCTTGAGTACTTGCATCAGATAGGAAGACAAATCTACATTTTATTTTCTGCTAACTGTAGCTTTTTAGTATTTGAGCTGGAATAAAGGGTTATTAAAGGAAGGGTATATTCTAATATAGGGATGAGGATATTTCTAGCTATAGCACAGCAGGCATCGGAAGACAGAAGATGAGTGATCCTATATCATAATTTTAGCTGCTTCAGTGTTTTATGGATGATATTAATTGCATGTTGTGTAAAAGACAAGGTAGACTCTAAGCTAAGGCCAAGATATTTTTGCAGTCACTTTTGGAAGTAGTGTTCCATTATTACTGTTATAACCAGAGGAGTTAGGTTTTGTAGAGTTTGGTTTGCGCCAAAAACATTATGCTTGACTTTTTTGTGTTGACTAAGAATTTATTGCTATAGGTCTGTGATAATGTGAGGTATGTCAGGAGAAGTAGGGCAGTGGAAGTGTAACATATGCCAGCACAGCTACCTGAAATTTTGTAAAGAATCATAAGTAATTTGTATATCAAACTGATTTGTACAGATGCTTGTGTTTAAAAATGTATTTGTAAAGTTGGTTGTGTACAAAATGTATCAACAGTGTGTCCTGCTGGACAGAAAAGAAATATACATGTATATCAGACTTTACTATATTTTAACTGTTTAAATATATATGTTTTAATAGAGGATACTGGAATAAAAGAGGTTAAGCTCAGCTCCAGCTAAGTTTGAGAAATAGTAAGAAATTAAATTACTAAGCCTGGACCTTAAAGATGTTATCTAACAAGTTTGAATGAAGCCAGAGATGCAATATCTGTGAGAAGTATGGTTTATTAGCTCCTGTAGGAAGAGTGGAGGTGTTTCTGGTTTTATGACTTCCAGGAGCTGCAGCAGATCTTAGTGTGTGTGGGTGTATTGTTTACACATAGGTGCTAAATCCTGGCAGTTTCTAATAATGGGGGGGGGGGGTCGCATGGGAACCAGGAGTCAGATGACCAGATCTATGTGATGTAATTCTGGAATCCATCACTAAAATAATGTTTAATACTAGGTGAGACTGAAGTTTCATGGCAGTCTGTCTTTGGAACCTGACATCGAGGGATCACTCACCTACTTCATCTTGCTTTGCTCTAGTAAGTGACCAGGAGATAATAATTCTTTAGATCTGTCAGGAAAATATAGTGAGATTAGTTAGGTATTGTTTCTGTAACTGTGTTAACCTGTCCACCTGTGTTATTTTAAATGTTTCCTGTGGTTGCAACTCTGGTGTTTGCTGTAAAGAAATAGTTCATATTTTCATGTTCTTGTATTATTTATTATTAAATATATTTAAACTTCTCATTGTGCCTGGTCCTTTAGGAAATATTTTAACCTTTGAGAGTACTTATATTTATTGGTGACACTGTGGCCACTCTTGAAGCCTGGTTGTTTGGTCAACATTACCATTTGTATTAATATTAATTTCAATCGGTATAATTGGATACCCTTGCAAGAGCCTTAGGTATCTGGTTTTGTAGTGTCTGGTGGCAGTGATAACTGCCTTATAATCTGAGCAGAAGGGGGCACAATGGGTAAATCTGTGCCAGCCTTTCCCAGCTGTGTGTGTGTGTATGTGTGTGTGTGTGCGTGTGTGTGTGTGTGTGTGTGTGTGTGTGTGTGTGTGTGTGTGTGTGTGTGTGAAAATCAAATCTCACAGTGTATGTGTGTGTGTCAGCTACTTGGAGCTTGGACAGAAAGCACTGATTTCACAGAGTGGGTGCTGGAGGACTTGGCTTGGATACTCATATGAGCACTTAACCCTATAGCTGTGCTAGTGGGGAGCCTTACTGGGGCCCTGGATGGAGACAGATATAAAGAAATCCAGAGCCTGGGCTGACTGTGTTCCCTGTGTGCTCTTAAGGGAAATTGTGCTTGATGCAGAGAGGTCTGCATCTGGAAATACTAGTATATCCATTTATATTCAAAATGAACATCCCTCTCCAGTGTCAGTAGTGAGGATTCAGGCTCCTGGATTACTGGCACAGAGTGGGGACGTCACAAGATCCATGCACTTAATTCAGAGAAAGAGGTCTGTAATTTTTGTTGAAGCTCGTTAAGAGATTTCCTGGAATCATTGAGTAGCAAGTCATCAGCATACATGATTATATTTATACTTGATAGGTCTAGTGTTAAATCATTAATAAAGGGGTGGGGTCTTAAGACAGATCCTTGGGAAATTCCTGTGATGAGGGTGCTTATCTCAAACAGGGTCTGTTGACAATTGTTGACATCCTTACATACAGAAAGCAGGAGAGTATGTGAATCATTATTTGCACATGTGCCAAAGGACACAATGACACATGACTACACCACAACCTGGTTGAAGTATCATCTCACTGGAGCTGGAAACAGGGTAGGGCAGGCTGTCATGGCATGCTGTTCTCTGCATCAGTGACAGATTTTTCTAGCAGCAAAAAAGAGAGTGCCACCTTGTTATTCTGAGAAGGCTGGGGTGCCATTACAAGACCATGATCCGGAGCCTCTACACTGGCTTGAGCTGTCAGGAATAAAAGATCCTCATGACAGGGATGTGGTGCTATTGTGTGAATTAAACCTGTGTAGAGTTTACATTCAAAGTGCCCTGCCCCTGGACACTGCCAGGATGGTTGCCCACAATATGGAGTGGAGACATGTGATACTCCTGGGTTGCAAGTGTTGACTATGCACCTAACATGGCCACCTCATATGTCCACTCTATGTACATACCTGATCCCAACCACAGTGGATATTACTGGGCAGGCCAGTGAGGCTGGTATGGCTGTCCTCTGTATGGAGGTGAATTTAGTAAGATGTATGCCATCACAACCCTCATAAGAACTATCAATCAAAAGTGCCTGGTTTCAATGGCTTCAATGAGGTTGGCAACAGTTTTGAGGGAGCTCTTTGTAAACAGTATTCAACATGCCAGTCATCTCCATGTTGGCATGGGTAGCTGCAGACTGTGCCTGGATGATATCTTGAATATCTACTGATTGTCCCCTAGCACTGCATGTATATCATACATTGGCTATGAAATGCGATAGTAATCAAAGTCTCTAGTAGGTTGGCTTACAGTGTACATACAAAGATTGGATGCAATACATTCCTCTGCTGCTGTGACTACAGGGAAGTGGTATTGGTGCTTTCAGTCATAAGGGAGCCTCCCTATCAGGGATGGTGAGTGCTCATGCTGTACAACCTCCACACTGGGCATAGGTGAGACAGCTGTACAATGGGTGTGGGACTATAAAGGAGGGACACAGGCAGTGCTACTGCTTCATGTGAATGCAAATTGATTTGTATCTTGGCATCATTTTCACTGGATGCTGCACAGATGCCAACATTAGTCTATTTTCTCACTCCAGACTACAGAGGTGTTGCTGTACCTAAGCTCTAGTCTGTGAATACACAACTCAAGACAGAACAGTGTAAATCTGAATATGCTTTCTTCATGTGAGGTAAAATGGCATGCATGCAAATGGTGAACACGAAACTGCAAACACAGAAAAGACATATGCCTCGGTTTCAATTCCTATGTGCCAGAACAGCTGATGTATCTATGAGAAACTTCTGCATTGCTATTTATAACCTGCCTGCATTCTGCATGTGCACAGTTGATGAGTTTGTATCATGTAAGGTTGTTAAATTGGTGCAACATCCTCTTAGATATGAAATCATTGGGAAATTCCAACACCTATGTCCACTCTTTCAGGCACAATACATGTACCTTTATCTCCAGGCAGGGACCCTAGGAAGTCCTCCATTTTTTCTAGGCTTGCAGTGCTAGATTGCTCCATTCCAGTGGCTGACCTCTGTGTTGTGCTGGGTACTTTCTCTCAGGGTTGCTTTACCTTGTCAATAACATGCCACCAACCTTGCTGTTGTGTTGTACAATCCTGGCTACTCACGGAACTGATGTTATGAACCACTGTCATTCTCATGCGGTCCCACAGAGGCTGCCTATGTCACCTAGTGCTGGATCTGGCTTTGCTACTGGGTCAGTGTAGGTGGGACCTTATTGAATAAATTCTGAGCAACGTAGGGTGTTTTTCTTGTTTCTTAAGGTAAGTAAAGAAACATCTGTAGTTGTCTTCGTAACCTCATTTCATGGGCTGCCTTAGTAACCCTAATAATTCTTTTGAAGTTTCTTAGTCACTTTGGAGGTTTGCTTTTAAACTTCTCACTATAATTAGATCTGGTAGGTACTATACATTTATCTAAGTGGGCAAAGAACTCTTTAGTGTAACTTCCTGCAGAAGCAATGTCTGAGGTTATGCTGGAATACGTGAATCTTGAAACGTTATCATAGAATTTAATAAGATTGGTACGTTTGAAATCATTTAATTCTGAGATATTCGTATGTACAAGTTTAGGTGCTGTAATTGTGAAGGTCTTTCTATTATGATCAGACTTAACTGTGGAAGGAGATAGCAGGAAATAATAAATGAAGAATGTATATTTGTAAGGATCAGGTCAAGTACATTTTGTCTTCCGGTAGGTTTGCTAACAGTTTTTTCCAGGAAGCTTTTGTTTATGAATTCTGTGAACTTTTGGTTGTATCCTACATTTGAGGTATAGGTGCTCAAGTTTGTCGATGGGTAGTTAAAGTAATGGAGTTTTTGTTTATAGGGAGTTCTTGATTATATCTTGGAACATTACATGAATTTCAGGAGACACAGAGGGTGTCCTGTAGCTGGCTTATGGTTCACAATGGCACTTCAAGGCATGAAACATAGCAGTTCTGTGTCCCTGTTTATGCTGTTAAGAAAACAGGCACCACAGTGACTCTATTTCCATAAGGTTATGTGTGGAATTAAATATGTCCCCCTAGAGGCATGGCATGGACTGGGCATGTGCAGCACTGCCTGCAGGTTCCCAGATGTGTGTGCAACATTGAGTCAAACTGAGCCTAGTATTTAGCATGTTATCTTGATGCATCAGTTCAGCTATTCAGAAACAATAATGTGTTGAGGGCTAATTAGCATAATCATTGCAACCAGGTGACCCTGCAAAATATATGTGTAATGGAAGCAGAGAGAACCATCACACAACCAAAGAAGTCACAGAGCTACAACTTGTGAACCTCAAACAGCTAAACCCCAGAGTAATTTTTAAGGCAATCTACAGCTCTGCTTGTACAAGGTAATTTAATTTTGTCAAGTACATCTGCTTTTAAGAGCTATTGTTGTTCACATAACACAAAATCAGTTGGCTGACACTTTTAAGTGTTTTAGGAGGGTGTATTGAGAAGGGTGCTGCAAGTGCAATGCAATTGTTTGGCTGAAGAACTAATGGGAGACACACCTGTTAGCACAATTCAACAAATTCTAGCTGGCCTTGTGATGCCAGTTTCAGTAAAAACGGTTGCCTGTGGGCAAAACTCTTTTTAACCCTGACAGAAAACAGTTTTGTAACTTTGGTCAGTTGCAGTGTTATATGTGTTATATTTCGTTAGACATCAGCTCAGTAAACTTATATGCCTGACATTTGTGTGGATAGAGAGATATAACTGCTAGGCACACAAACAGTGAGATACATGTGCAAGGGAGCAGCTGGCAGCATAAGAAATTTTTTCAGGTCCCCTCATAGCCGGCCTTAGGCATAGGCCAACTAGGCGGCCACCTAGGGCGCCAATCTAGCAGGGGCACTTTTCCAGTATTTATTTGGTGTAGGTAGACCAGGATGGGGGCACCGTCCCCTCATGAACAAGATGCTAATAACACTATTTTCCATACCTACAGAGCCATGCCTAGAAACAGACGAAGCCGAAACACACTGCAGGCTGTTGAAAAGTCAACATGGAAACCAATTTTCTTTGATGCGAACAATGAGGTGCTTCCTCAGACCCTCTGTCTCCACAGGTGATGGCTGTTTGGCCTGGATGCTACTGATTTGGCCTAACAGGCCAGTGCCTGGCAAGATCTTGTAGTATATATTAATGCAGTTGGTGGTTAGGCCCACAGTTATGAAATGATGCACTGCAGGTTCACTGACATAACATGTGCTACTGATCTTACAGCTGCCCACGTGGCGCACGAAGGTTGGTCAAAGAGTGTTGGTCTTTCAGGTGAACTACGTTTCATGGAGATGGAGAAGTTTCTGGCTTGTGTCAGAGGCAGTGATACCTCCACATGCTTCCACAGTGCTGTGCTAGATGTCACAGCATAGCTTGAGTGGCCAACAAGATCATCTACTGGAGATGCTGTAGACTTCTTTCTGTGTAAGACTGCCTGTAAGTCCTGTAGATGTCTTAGTCAATCTCCAACTTATTAAAGCTGTTTGATTTATGGTACACAAGAATGTCAGACATTCTCCCCTCTATGGACATCTGCACAAGGTATTCAATTAAAATATTTATTGTTTAATGTTACCATTCATACAACTCATTTTCTTGTAAACTTTTGTTGCTGGGTCATACTTCCACAGGATGTTGCGCTTTGATGTACTCAGGGATAAGTCTTTATCAAAAACCAGCACATTGAAACTGCCGGATGTTCCAGGATCTGCGACCTGTGATGATACTGATGATGAGCTGGCATAGTCAGGGACTACTGTGTGTGTGTGTGTGTGTGTGTGTGTGTGTGTGTGTGTGTGTGCGTGTGTGCGTGCGTGCGTGCGTGCGTGCGTGTGTGCGTGTGTGTTTTACACACCACAGGGTGAGGACAGGCTTCTGTGGAGAATAGCAGTCAGGGAAGGGAGATATCTTATAGTGAACACATGCCATAATCTGCCCCAGCACTCATGGATAGAGAGGTACATATAGGAAGTAGGTAATAGTGCTCGCTGGTTACTAACCTCCCCCTGAAGTAAGTTTGGAGTGTTAGTGGCTGAAACCCAGCATATGTGGAGGATCATTATGGACGCACAGGCTAGCACCTCCACAGCCAAGGCAGAGTTAGTAAAGATGATGCAGGGTATGCAAGATGCCCTATGGGAGTACTTGTCCCACATGTGTGATAGTTTTGAGAGAATCAATCACATACTAGAATGCCTCATGTCCTCTCAAGCTTGTTTGTAAGAGGTGAGGTACCATCCACAAAGCCATTCCACTGCTACTTCCACAGATTGTAGCCATGATCGGCATGGATAGATAATTTATTTTTATTTTATTTATGCTTTATTGAATAGGTTATTCCCCCTAAGTTAGTAGCCTCTTTTCAGGGGGGAGAGCCAAGATTTTTTTTATATTAGAGTAAATTTGACCTGGGCATCAGAGAACTTCCCATATTCTTTTTGATAGATGTAGTGAGATCTTTTACATCCACCTGAGCTACCATCAGCTCAAGCATATGGAGCCTCATCAGAAGGACAGCACACTCAGCAGTGCAGCACCCCTCTTATGCTATGCAGTATTGGCAGCAATTTGTCTACCTGGTGAATAGAACCCATAGCCTTCTGCACCAAAGGCAAATGTGATATCTGTTGTGACATTGGCACTGATCATGCATTTGCAATGCTAGCATTTCCACAGCTACTTCTGTTGTGCCCAGTATTAGATATCCCTGTGGCAGTCACAGCAGTAGGATGTCTCATACTGAACAGCCAAGTGCTCCGGATTGTGCGAAATGCTCTGCATTTGGGATTTATTTAGGCCACTGTTCCGCTGTTCTGCATTGAACAGCTGTGGCTCCGCTTTGCGAATTTTGACTGGCTCATATATTGCAGTTAAAGCCAATCAGCATCGCAGTATACAAGCTAGTCAAGTAAGTTACTTCTTCAGTAAAATGGCAATGGTGGCATCTTAACAGAGGCTTTTCCAAAGCGTTATATTGGTGTTTTAGTAACAATGAGAGCTACTCACAGAAAAATAAGAGAACAATCGCTGTTACTAACAAGCCATCCTTTATGAAGGCAGTGCTGCTCTGAACATCTCTGGGAAGGAAGCAGCACTATAATTCTGGTGACGTTTGGTATGCAGCTTCCAGGTCCCTTTTTCCCTGATGCTGTTTTATTTGCATTGACCCCTCCTGTGAAGACGCAGTAACTCCAAGCTTCTGGGGTGTTTATATGACATAACAAGGAGATGGAGGGGAGGCTGAGTGCAGGTGTTTCTCAGAATCACAAACACTGAGCTTTGCAGGACTGACATTAAACTATGATATTGTTAACAAAGTACGGAGTTACTGTACGAAGCCCTGACTGGTATGATAGCACTTACAGAACAAAGTACTTTAGGATCAAAATAAAACTAATAAGTAGAGATACAAAATATAAAACAGGACATGAAAGTGAAAGAGCGTGTCATTTTCCAATGGAGGAACAGTTACTGTCTGTGCTCCCTTTGCAAAGCACTAATGCACCGAGGGTGGTGAGTCATACGTCTCAACTGTCCAGACTTTCACTATTTTGAGCCTTGTACTACCATTATTTTTGGCTTTGTCCAGATTTTTCATGCTAGGAGGTTGTGAGCTATGGGATGATCTGAGGATTGTTAGTCATTAAATAATGGCATATATTTGAGTTTCAGACTTCGAATCCTTCTGAAAATGTATATTAAAACAAGCCCTGCTACTCTAGCAACTTTCTAAGTTTATAAGAGCAATATTTAAAATATGTCCCTAATTTTGGTTCTTTGTCCCCATATTTTGTTGGGCTTTGTCCAGCTTTCTTGCACTAAGAGGTTGAGAGGTATGAAACTTCCTATTATTCTGTGCCCTTTAAGACTTCCTTTATTTCTTGATTAGCCTGGTTCCTATAAGGGCTACAAGTGTAAAGGGATGGTTTTAAAATGGTCTAGGTAAGTGGGCTCCAGTTTAAACAAGACAGGGGGTAGCAAGTAGTAAGTTCACTGGTGCCAGTAGATGCATTGCTGAAAAGTCAGATTGTTACTCACTTTATGACTGTTAAACTTTGCATTGCTGCTGTTTTATCCAGTGCCTGATATTAGATAGGCATACTCAAATTAATACATTCGCTAGCTTAATACTGCTGGCAGAAAGCCCACTTCACCAGGTCCCATGAAAATGGTGCATTTTCGTGCAGTGCAAAAATAGGGTGTTCCACATTTTGACTGTTTGTCACACATTGCCAGGGTCTGTGTTCCACATTGGCCTCTTAAAAGGTTGAGACCTATGGTCTCATAGCAAATATTGTTCACAGTAATGGAGCATGCCAACATCTAGCAAGGATCATGGTGCAGCCAGGTGCAACTCCTGGTAGAGACAGGCCTTGGTGAGTGTGTGCACTGGACGCTCAGACTTCTTCTGGACCTGTCAAGCACATTGAGCCACACTTTGTCAACTACTGATGAAGCTATGCTCCAGCAGATCCACACTAACACCACCTGAGCATGCACATACACACACACACACACACACACACACACACACACACACACACACACACACACACACACACACACACACACACACACAATGGACTTTCACAAAGCCCCATCCACATACATACATATATAATGCCATAAACATAACAGAATGTTTTACTTTAATAATCCTCAGTTCTTACACATTTCCTTGTAAAAGACATCCACAGATGTACTTCCTTCTGCACCAGTGCAAATGATAACTGTGTACTGCCTTTTGTGCATTGCTGCTTGGCACTCTATTCAAATACAGACTGAGTACTGGCTTTGTTTCCCACTAAATGGAAAACAGCAATTGTCATCCGCTCCACAAGGATGGTAACAGAGCCAGGCAACTATAGACCCATAAGCTTAACCAGCCTCAACTGTAAGGCAATGGAATAAATCACCATGGACCTCGTAAATAAGGGTATAGGTGATTTCCAAACCCTGGAACCATCCCAGTTCAGTTTTGTCAAGGACAGGTCATGTCTGCTAAACCTGGTGGACTTCTTCGAGAATGTGACCAGAGCCATAGATGAGGGCAAAGCCATGCACACAACCTGCCTTGATTTGGCCAAGGCCTTTGACACTATCCCACATTCAGGCATCATTGACAAACTAACTCAGTTGAATATCAACACCTATGTTGTCAGGTGGGTTGCAAAATGGCTCACAGATCAACAACTCAGTCAGTGGGAGAATTTACCTCTACCAGCAGACCTGTCACCATTTGGGGTCCCACAAGGGTCAATACTGGGCCTCTCTTGTTTGACATATACTTCTCAGAAGTCTAGGCCAAAACAGAGGGGCTGAGGCTAACCAAGTTTGTGACACATGTCCACAGTTTCTTGGATAGTGTGCCTATCTACATGGTACCGGTCCATAATGTTGATGTTTTGAAGTCCATGAAATATTATGTGTGGTAGGATGACCCAGCGAACCACCTTCAGGCTTGGCAGTGGCAACAAAAACCTCTTGGAGATATACATTTACTAATGCTATGGCAGCCTCTAACAGTATGTAGCAATTGCTTTAGTATAAGCATGAACATTAATCCAATTTATATTATAGAGCAGGCACAACTCCAATGCCCAGATTTTATACATTTACGTATCACTCTGCCATCTTGTTTTGCTTCATTTGTATACCCTGAGATGCTTATTTTAATAATATCGCTATTACCAAATCATTATATGACCATTAGCATATACCATACCCAACCCTACTGCTCTGCACTCTCTGCTACTGGTATGTGTATTTTTAAAAATAACATGCACCCTGCGCATGGCCGCTTATTATGTAAATTCACTTAAAGCAATGCAGTAAAATTTTCTAATTCCAGGCCCATATTTCTACCATTCACATGAGAGGAACTGTATGTGAATTGTACCAAAGAATGTAAGTTATTACTTGATCGAAAGTGTTCTATGACAAAGTATCTAACCATTGTAAACAGTTCATTCTTTTATGGCAAGCTTCGCATACTACACAGTTTAAACTAAAGCAAATTTGAATTGAAAGGCTTGCACCAGTTGGATAGCATACAAAGAAGCATTTATATTTGGACTTCTCTATACTCTGATACAGATATCCATTTGTCTTCATTTTGCTTCTCTAGCAACATATCTCATTATAGAATGATCATCATTGAAGAGAATATAATCTGCAGTGGAACAGATAAAACTAATCAAAATTCCAAATTCACATTTTACAGGATAATTAGTAATATCTACTGTAAACCATTTCATTATCAAGTAACATTACAACCGCATGCCATGCTATTCCTCTAACTGATATTATTTTTATGTTTACCTCATTCCCTCCAGTACAGTTCTTTTGAGTGTTTACCTTTAACTCCCAATGGTTGTGGCTTGAGCCTTTAAACATGAAGTTATCACCTTACAGTTCTAACACATACTCATTGGCAGAGGTCAAATATCAATACAATTGTGTTTGCCAGCATGTATGCTTCAAGATAAAATATTCTGATACCTTGTATGTAGCATGGTTTTGGAATTATTAATGCAAATTATGAGCAAGCCATATTTAATGCCTAGAAGCGCAGTAGAAGACAAATACAGAAATGCCTGGAGGTGCACTCCACTGTAATGCTGTAACAGCATGGTGCAGTAATGCTTTTCATGGCACTGAGGACAGTGGAATTAAATAAACTGCACAGGTGTTGTAAGTGCAATTGTTGCTTGAGGTAATATAACTGAACCTATAACCTTGTTAAAAAAGCAAGGGAACTTGATGGATGTTTTGCTTTTCACAAACTGTAGTGGAATGATACGTCAGGACATATGGGTGTGGATAAAGAGATGAAAGGTAGATTTCCATGGTACATGCAAAGAAACATTACATAGCAGAGAATGAGCTCTAAGCAGACACTGAAATAAGCAAGACAGTTCTGTAAATAGCAATTGTTCACATACCACAGTAAAACCTCAGCCATTGTATCCTTCACTGAAAAATGCCAATATTTTTATGGTATTCAGACCCTGGCTGTAAAAAAAGAGGAGCATTGTACAACTGTGACAGATGCATGCAACACAGCAATGTAAGACAATAGGCATAATATGTAATTTTCTCAGAACATGCCCACAACATTGTAGAACCAGTTGTGCAGCTACAGGGACTACACACACACACACACACACACACACACACACACACACACACACACACACACACACACACACACACATATACACACACACACATATACACACACACACACACACACACACACACACACACACACACACACACACACACACACACACATGTGCACACACACACACACACATACACACGTATACACACACACACACACACACACACACACACACACACACACACACACACACACACACACACACACACACACACACACACACACACACACACACACACACACACACATACACACACATGTACGTACACACACACATGCACGTACACACACACATACGTACACACACACATGCGTACACACACATGCGTACACACACACACACACACACACACACACACACACACACACACACACACACACACACACACACACACACACACACACACACACACACACACACACACACTAACTGATGCATGAACATAGTGTGCATTTGCAAGACTGTGTATAGCATCCAGGCAATGCTTCACTTCCACATAATGAATGCATTAAGCAAGGTGCGAGCAGTGCAAACTCCCATCCCAAGTGCAGCATATGCATCATGCAGTTGGTGTGTACAGGTCATGGCAGGGCAGGGCTATAACTACTAGTCAGTGTACTCCCCCATCACATGACATACACAACATTCTAAGTGTACAGCCAGGACCGGCCTTTGGTCAGCTAGTGCCCTCAGCAAAAAGTCTCCACTGCGACCCCCACCACCACCCTGTGCCCCCATCCTGGTCTAACTACACCATCCAGATGACTGGAAAAGTGCCCTGCCAGATTGGTGCCCTAGGCAACTAGTTGGCCTATGCCTAAGGCCAGCTATGTGTACAGCTGTGGGGTTGCACTCACAGCAAAACTATGGAATTCACTATCAAATTACATCAGAAGTGAGGCAAACCTTACAATAAATATAAGAACTGCCTCACATTAAATACATCTTATATCTGCATGCAAAAATAAAAAAAATTACATCAGTAAAGAAGCTTGTGCATTACTAACCCCTACAACGTTTTTCCATCTTCTTAAATGTTCTTCCACTCTTAGACCAAAAAATTAACTAACAACAATTATGCTTGACTCTCAAATCTAGTGTTTATTTAATACTTATACACACAATCAACCTACTCATTGTTGCAGTTCTACTTAGTTTACCTACCCTTAGAATGTCATCAATAACTTTGTGACAAATATATATACATTAGCCTCTGCAGAGTAAAACACTACCTTACTGACTCTGCTAGACAAAACATAGCCACTTATTTTCTCCTCCCCACATTATTATATAGAGCCCATATCCTAACCAATCTCATCTCCTCTCTATCAGCCAGACTAGAACAATGCTACAATAAAGTAGAGAAATTTGCAATCAACCAACATTATAGATCACATCACTGCCTCTGTGTAAAACAACCAAACTGTCTCAAAACAAATAATTCTCTACTGTTCTCACAGTTAATTACAGCCTTCAAACTATTGCACAGTTGTGAAGAATTCCTATCTCTTCACTCCATCATTCAACACTATGCTACTAAGGGGCCTATGTGCTCCACTGACAAATCATTACTCCTTATCAAGGATTGATATCAGAGTATAGCAAAGAGAAAGGGATAAGGGAATCCTAAATGAAAGACCTGCACTGGTTGAGTGTTTAGTTGAATCCAGAACAGAAGCTGCTGTTTAAAAAGAGATAATTAGTAGATCATATAAAATAAACACTTGCCCAACATACCCTTTTCTCCACTGTATTGCGATCCAGTAGTTGGTATATATAGTTGTTGGGTGTGGGTTTTAATTACTTCGGTGTGTACTTAGTTTATGTTTGGGCAAGTCTTTACTTACCCTGGGAAAGCTTTGGTGTTTGGGTATATCAGGTTTTGGTATTTTCAGTCTCGTTAAAATGAACGTTGGTGTTCTGATCTTTGTTTTTTTAAGTAGATCCCTGGGAACATATGCTTTGGGATTGTAATGAATTGGCAGACTTAAAAAATTCCCTAAAGAGTACTCTTCAGAAATACTGGGCAAGGAAATGAGTGTAACTAAGGGAATTATTTTTTTGAGCTGGAATACAGAATCTGAATTGCCTAGACATAGTAAGGCCTTGTTAAGTTTAACTCAGGTGGCAGCCCAAAAAGCAATTATTAGAAAATGGAAATCCAAATCTAAACCAACTATACTTGAAGTAGTGAATGTAAGATAAAAGAACAGGAGGTGGGATCTTTAGAAAAGGCTAGAAGTAAAAGCTGTGGGAACAATACAAGGAGTAAAAACTGTGGGAACAATACATGGAAGACAATGTTTTGAAGGAATAAGGTTTAAGAGAAGGCAGGAACTGAATAACTTATGTAATGCTGCCTAGATTAAAGGATATATAACATTGTATGCAATGTATAATCTTTGTAATGTGAACTTGTTAATATGGTTTGATTGCTTTTGTATAAATGTATGTTGCCTATGCCACAAGTGATATTCAATAAAGGTGTCTTTTAAAATAAAAAGATTAATCTCCATAGCTAAACTTAACAACAATGCAGGATACTACGTGTATTCATTCTGTATTGCTAACAAACTGGAATACCATCGCACTCCACTTAAGAACAATCATCTGGCTGAAACACTTTAAATGCCAGCTGAAGCAACCAACACCTGATAGATAAATGACTCTGCACCTGCACCTCCCCTGGTTAAACTGGTATTAATATAGTTATATGAATTTGTGCATAACTCTCTGCAGTGCAAAACTTAATGTACTATTATTGCAGTTATACCCTCCTCATCTCCTTTACCTTCCTTGCAACTTCTTTCACTCCTTCCTTTCTTTGGGCTGATCTAACTTTTTATCTTCTCTTCCTATATCCTAGATTTTGAACAAATCTTCATAGTTACAGATATTCTTTATGTAAAACCTGACATCCTTTTCATACTGATGATATTGCACTGCATATACCTCCATATATTTAAAAAGAATCTATTTACATACAACCCATGTGACTGTTACTTTTAACCAAAACTGTTTGTAAATGATGGAACTGATGTCAAGATGTCTGAATAATTGAACTGTTGGTCATGAATAAAACTGACTGTAAATGATGAAACAATGCAAATGATGTCTACGATGCCTGTGTAATGGAGCTTTTCTCCCTGGGCCATTACTGAAAAAGGGCACAGATCAGTAGGAATTTTCCAGTAAAGAAATGCCAATAAATAAAATTAAAAAAGGATATATGTGTATATCTACACACCCACACCCAAATTATAAATATATATATATATATATATATATATATATATATATATATATATATATATAAATACACACACACACACACACACACACACACACACACACACACACACACACACACACACACATATATATGGATCTACTTTACAAGCTCGACACTTCACAAGATCGACATTTAGAATGATGAGACCACAAGAACAAAACCGCACAAACACGAAAGTTCACATGCTCGACAAACCACAATCCTGACAGTTAACAAAACAAAAAGTTCGCTGTTCCACACAACACGCACACAACACAAGCATACCAACAACCTAAAAACTACAATACACCTTACACACAACTATCTATGCACTAACCTTAACCCAAACCCTAACCCTAAGGAGCGTCACTATCACACACTTACCTTACCCGCACCCTATCCCTAACTCTCTAAATCTGCCCCTAACCCTCAAGTCCCTCACTATCGCACACTTACCTTACCTGCACCCTAACCCTAAATCCCTCACTATCGCACACTTACCTTATCCGCACCCTAACCCTAAGTCCCTCACTATCGCACACTCACCTTACCCGCACCCTAACCCTAAATCCCTCACTATCGCATACGTACTGAGTCACGCTCACACGTTTCCCATGTCAGTGTTTTCGCTGTCTGGATTACAAGTTGTCGGTTATCTGCTCCGTCAGTCTTGTGATCTCGTCATTCTAAATGTCGATATATATATATATTTTTTTTATATTTTATTTAATTTTTTATTTATTTATTTATATTACATTTGTTTACCGGGAAAGTCCAACTAGACACAGGTCCATTTTCAGTGGAGGCCTGGGGAGAAAAACTCCACATTACAATACATTACATGAAAGTAAAAAGAAGTAGAAAATACATACATATGGCATATATACACATCTGACAACATGCTAGTGATTAACAAACATATATATATATATATATATATATATATATATATATATATATACACACACACACACACACACACACACACACACACACACACACACACACACACACACACAACAGGACATCAGGCTAGTGATTAACATTTCTTACATTAGACAATCAGATGTACATTTTTTTTTGTTTTGCAGTTATACGTTTTGTAAGGTAAATGTGCATGGGTTTGGAAGCTTTCAGGGCAGAAACTGTTTATACATAGCTGTACCCTGACAAATTCTCTTGGGATGGATTAGCCTGGTGAGTGGCATGAGCATAGCCAGTTACTTAGATAGTGGGTTTTCAGGAGTTTTTTGAATTGACTAAAGGAGGTGGTAGAAGTTATTTGGCATGGTAGTGTGTTCCAGGTTTTGGCAATGGTGTTGGCAAAGAGGGACTTACCAGCTTCATTTTTATGTTTGATGACAGTTATGAGCTTCTGGTTACTAGCTCTTAAGGCTCTAGAGGGAATGTGGGGCTGAATTAGGTGTTGAAGTGCTGGGGTTATCTCAGGAAGGTAGTAGAGTTGATGTGCTATAGAGAGTTGATTGAGTAGAAGTATATGAGGCAACTCAAGCCAGTTGAGTTGCTTAAGGCATAACAATAGTGGGACCTATATGAGGCTTCAGTAGCAAACTTGGCAATCTTGTTGTAGCAAGATTCCATTTTATTTAAATCAGTTTGACGGAGATTGGTCAAGATGGGAGAGGCATAGAGGAGGGTGGATAGAAGATGAGTCCTTGTGATGGTTACTTTGGTGCGTTTTGTCATAAACTGTTTGTTCCTGTAGAGGAAACCAAGTTTTTTATTAACTTTTTAATGGTTTGTGCTATGTGGATGTCAAACCTCAGGTTATTGTCTATTTCAACGCCTAGCAGTTTAGTGTGTGTGGTTGGACTAATTTGAATGTTTTCTTTGGAGTTAATGGTGAAATTATTATTTGGGGGAGGAGCTCTGGCAGGGCTGAAAAGAATTAGTTTGTTTTTTGGGATTAAGAAGAAGTTTGATGTTAGTGAACCAAGTTTTGGCTAGGGTGAAGTTATTTTGGGTAAGGGTTTGCAGTTCACTAAGGGTAGGGGCAGCACATATGAGGGTGGTGTCATCTGCATATTGTACTATTGAGGCAGTGGGAGAGGATGAAGAGATCTGATTAGTAAATAAAGAGAACAGCAATGGGCCAAGGATGGATCCTTGAGGGACTCCTATGGTTCTGGTAACTGGGGGGGGGGGATAACTGGTCTTGCCATAGGACTGCTTGCTGATGGGCAGATAAGTAGCTGTTGAACCATGATATAGAGGTGGGACTTATATTTAGGGTGGATATGGTATCAAGAAGCAGACTGTGGTTTACCATGTCAAAAGCTCTTGGTAGGTCTAAGAATATGGAAAAACAAATTGACCCTTGTTTTTGTGGTGGTTAACTATGTTGGTGAATGATAGTAGTGCAGTCGTGGTGCTATGAGAAGGTCTAAAGCCATGCTGGGATATGGAGACTATGTTGTTATTCTGGAGATAGTGCATTACTTGAGTATCAACAACTCTTTCTATATTTTGGATAAAGGTGATAGGATTGCTTTTGGGTGATAGTTGGTGAGCTCTAAGGAGTTGCCTGCTTTGTGCAGTGGATTTATATATGATGTTTTCCATGAGGTGGGGACTTTGCATTCTGAGAGAGATCTGTTTATGAGAACAGAGACAGGATAGGCTATAGCTTCAGCTGAGATCTGAAGGAAGTCTGCTGGCAGCTTATCAGCTGCTAGAGTGGCTGGTTTAAGTTTACCAAGGAGTTTAGATATTGATCTGGTGAATACAGAGTGGAGGTGAAAACTGGGGTTATTGTTTTGTATACTGGGGTGGGTTGGGATAGTTGTTGGTGTGGGTCTGCTAGTACTATTTGAGCATTGGCAAGGGTCTGGACTGTTTCGGTAAAGAATTTGTTAAACTGAGTAGGAATGTTTTCATGGCTATTTGGAAGCACAAGGGTTGGAGTCGTGGACTTGCCTGAATGCAGTATACCATTTATTTTGGCCCAGAATTTTTGTGGGTTGTGAGCATATTTTTCTTTCATTCTTGTATAGTAGCTGGATTTGTCTAGTTTGATTTGTTTTATGGCTTTGTTATGGAGCTCTACATAGTTTTGTCGCAAAGTAGTGGTTTTGTTTTTCTGATACTGAATCCAGGCCTTGTCCATTTTTTTCATTATAGTTTTAGTATATTTTCTTAGCCATGGGGCATAGTTAGTTTTTATTCTAATGGTTCTAGGGGGTGCATGATGGTTTACGATTTTTATGAAGGTTGTGTTAAAGTACTCAACAGCATCATCTAGAAGTAGATGTTTTTTTTGGGGGGGGTCCAGTTACAGCTTTTTAGAGTATTGATGAGATCAGTAATCTAGTTGTTCTAAGGTAAGATGATTTTGGAATAATATTGCAACACCTCCACAATTTTCTCTGATCTGTCTCTTTGGATAATGTTGTAACCCGGGGCAATAATCTTATTATTCTGATGTTGTGGTTTGAGCCATGTTTCAGTTAACACAGTGATATCTGGTTTGCATAGAGTTAGTAGTGTATGAAGGTCATGAATTTTGTTAAGTATACTTCTTACATTAATGTTTAAGAAGACGAGAGCTGAGGTAGGTCTGTGGTGTAGGGGATTTAGTGGATTTAAGTTTGGGCTGATTGATGTTTTGGGTCCTGGATTGGGATGTATATCGCCACTGCAAGTGAGGTTATGGAGTAGGTGTAGATAGAGTTTGGTCAATTTGTGAATTATTTTAGTTTGTCTTTATATTTTATATATATATATATATATATATATATATATATATATAAGGTTTAAAACTTCGAATTTCATATGGTTGAGATCATATGATCGAAGTTTTAAGACTTCGAACGTTCTGAATAGAGATCTCCATACAGTACAGAACAGGAAATTTTCCCTTTTTCTCACTATAATGCGATCTCAGAGTTGGTATATTTAAATAGCAGGAGGTGTGGGTGGTGCGGGGGGGGGGGGGCTTCCCTGCAAATACATACATGATATTGTTTTGTTTTTATATTTTTTCAGAATTTCGAGGTTTTGAAACTTCGATCATATGGTCTCAATCATATGAAATTTGTAGTTTTAAACCTTTGATATTCTGAAGTGAATCCATATATGTATATATATATATATATATATATATATATATATATATATATATATATAATATATATATATATATAGAGATAGATAGATGTCTGTTCTGTATGGTCTCGGCCATATGAAAGTCGGCTTTTTGGGATTTCGATCATCTGTAGGGGACCCATGTATATATATATATATATATATATATATATATATATATATATATATATATTTATATATGTTAGAACATTTTAATGGAATTACAGGGAAGACCAAAAATTACACATCTAGTATAGTTGCTGGATTTTATCTCATGAAAACAGAATTTCATTTTTTGAGAATTATGTATCAGCATGCCTGCACATCAAGCAAACAGAAGACGTGCAGCTATCACTCTCTTCTCTGGACATTGTATACGTATAGCCTATAAAGCAGGGTTATGGAGAAGGATCTATGCAACCTTCCTCTTTGTGTATCTTTGTGGTTGCTTTGGAAATAATTAAAAGCTTAGAAAAATAAGATGGACCATACTTTGGGCCTATGTAAGGTGGCTGGCTATAGTGGTATATTTACCCAACTGCCAACGTGTTGTTAAGGTACAGTGCTATGGTGGTGTGACTTCAAATTGTGGTATACCCGAGGTAACTCAAACACAGTGCCTAATAAACCCACAGAGAAATGTGTTCACCCACTGGAGTTTGCTTTTGCCTATCTAAGTGCAGATATGAAGCTTAATTGGCTGTATGACAGAAATTCAGTGCATCAGTGGTCAGTATTCAGTATTGAGCTTACATATCAGCAATACAAAATGTACATATCAACATGCAAAACTTATTAAAACATTTTTGCAGCTCTTTTGGTGTGGCCTTTCTCCCGTACCACCCCTCCCAACTCCATATGTGGGAGTCTAGGCCCTAAACTCCTATAACTTATATATATTAACTGTGAGAATTCTGCCCAGAGTAAGAGGTATTTTCCAAGATACCACACCATCCTTTTTAAATAAAGCTTAGCTTTTGTACTTTTGTGACTGCACTTTCCAGTGTCGATCAAAATGCACTCATCGTCTACCTGGTACCCAGCTTAAACACTTGTAAGGCATCTAAGTCAGCTGTTGGTGTTTTGTATACAATATGCAGAGTATATATATATATATATCTATATATATATATATATATATATATATATATATATATATATATAGTATGCATGACCTCAATAAAACAAGCAGCTTTATGACTAAGAACTGAGTGTGAGAATGGAATATACATGTGGAAGACCTTGAAGATAAGAGGACATGCCCATAAGAACAACAAACAGCTTTTATGCCTGTCAGCAACCAAACTCACACTCATACTGCTGCATGTCCATAGCCAAGAGGTCCTGCACTGGTGACAAAACAAAACTATTACACAACATTTCAGCCGAAAATATCAACTACTAACACAGATGCACACTGTCTTTCCTATTTGGATTAAGGACCACTACAAAGGTATTCCTCATTTTAGGCTTTGGTGTGAAGTATTGCAACCTTTGTCATGGTGGTACCTAATACAATGATTATTACTATAGCCACTTAACTCTGTGGTCTTGGGTTTGATTCTGATTAGGGCTTCATGCATTTCTTTGAGAAACTATATGAACTATTTGCACATCTGACAACATGGTGCACCTCCAGAAAATTACTCGGGAAGTTTAACAGCCATGTAAACATGGCTTTGTAACTCATAACTCATGCTCAACCCAAAGAAGACCAAACTACTACTTTTTCCCCCAAATCCCTCTCATGAAAAAGCAAAATGTAAAGTCCGCTCTCATGATAATGCAACTGTTGAAGTCACTTCTCATAGCAAACTATTAGAAGTGATAGTGGATAATAATATTACATTCAACCTGCATATAAAAAAATTGCATAAGAAAAACTCATGAAAAACTAGGAATGCTTTACAAAGCCAAAGACTCTCTCACCAACGCAACTAAAACTACACTTACCGCTAGTTATCTCCTCCCACTCTTCTTTATGGCATCGCCATCCTTACTAAATTCCAGGCTTCACAAAAATTAAAACTTGAACAATGCTATAACAAAGTTTCTAAATTTGAAGCAAATACTACTTTTAGAACCCACCATTGTATAGCACTGAAAAGCCTAAATTAGTTAGAGATGCCACATCAACTAACATACACAACTTCTTACGACCTACAAAATTATCCAGCATCCATCTGCTTGTCCACAAATAAAAACATCCTACACAACTATGTTCAGAGTCAGTCACTGCGACCCAGTGACCAAAAACTCCTGTCTGTCTACAAACCTAGCAAATCTGCTGGACATTGTCTGTACTGATATGAGGTTACTAAGGCCTTGAACTCCTTATCTGTATCCATCAGGTCTGTACCCTCCCTTCCATTTCTCAAAACATCACTGAAAGACTTCCTAGCTAAAATCTGGCTCTGTTCTTGCTCAAAAACAGGATAAACTATATCCCTGAATGTGAACAAGTACCTTTTCATTCCTTATACTGCTATCTAACTCTCTTCCCTGACTTTCTCAATAAATATACCACAAGCCTATTTTTCCTTCACTTCATGTTGTAATTCCTATTTGTATTAGACTAATTTACCTTTAATTTCTCTACGAACTGCCTACAATTTCTCGAAATATTAAATGATTGTTATATACCTTGTATCGATTCTTAACCAATATTCTATATCATGTCTAATTTGTTATAATTATTTAAACTGCAGATGTTTTTGTTTTATTTTTGAAGACTGTAAAATTATTGTTCTTAATATGTTAAGTAATAATATGGAGCTTTTCTCTCTCTGGGCCTCCACTGAAAATGGGCTTCTACCCAGTCAGACATTCCCAGTAACCAAATGTCAATAAACAAATAAATAAATAAACAAACAAACAAACAAACAAACAAATAAATAAATAAATAAATATTTGTGTCAGTCCTCAAAAGGATAATCTAATATGCTATTTATTTACTTAGTCAAGTATATTTATTCATAGTGAACCTTTCTGGTTTCTTTACTGGGGAGTCAGTCAAGTGAATATCATTTCTGTGAATAAAAAGTGCTGAAAACCACTTTCTGTGATAGAGTTTGCACTTTTCCCCATAGCTGTGTGAACATAGAGATGGTATATATAAACTAGAGTGGTCATAGCTTTCAACTGTACAGATTTTTGCCTCATATTTTTGGTCTGTTCCTCATAAAATGAGTGGTTGTTTGGCAAATCACTATGGATTGTAGTCACTAAATGATGACATACATTTGAGTTTCAGACTTAATATCTTTCAGGAAATGCATGCTAACACAAATCCTGTTAATCTAGTAGTTTTCTAAGTTTGTAAGAGCAATATTTAAAATCTGTCCCTATTTTTAAGCCGTTGTCCCCCCCCCATTATTTTAGGCTTTGCCCAGATTTCTTGCACTAAGAGGTTGAGTGGTGTGTTTGTCCTTAGGTAAAAGTAGAAGGTTTTCCATTTCTTATATTCCCTATAGCATACTCCCCTGATTGCCTAAATTCTTTCAACATCAATGCAGTGCAAACATTAAAGGAAAATAACTTGATATTCTGGCACCAGTTTATTGAAAATAAGAGTATTAAACCACTAAACTCTCTTCTATGTAGTTTTGATTATAGTCAAGACAGTTGGTTGTTTATACACTCATTACGGCAGTTTATAGAAAACAGAGTATCAATCAACCTAGAGACTGAATCTATACCTAGTTTGTTTCAGCTTTTTATTAGATGTCTTGAAAAGACAGATTATCAAAAATTAATTATCTCACCTATCTACAAGATACTAACAGAAGACACTCTAAAGTTTGACTCAGATTTTTGGTAATAATATGTAAAGATTAATGGAGAACAAATATCTGATGAATCCAAAAAATTGTTATTGAATTCTACACATAGTACCTCTTCTTCGTTATATTGGAGATTGTATACATGGACATTTATGAATAGGAGTTTCTTTACTCCACATAAAATAAATCTTATACTCAAAAACAGTGAAAGTAAATGTTGGAAATGTAATGAATTACTAGAGGCCAACTGGGTTCACATGTTCATTGAATGTAGAAATGTTCAATATTGGAAAGACTTCAGATGTTTTGTAAATGCTTTATGATCTGATAACTGTCATATTTCTAACTCACTAATCCTATTCAATGTTCCTATATCTAATGTGATACCTAAATCTCAGATTCAGTTACTCTGGTCAATTTTTGCAATTGCCAGAAAAGTTATTACTTTGAACTGGAAAAGTAAACAAAATTTGATGTTTAAAGATTTTATTAATTTAGCAAAAGTTGTTTGCAAAAAAGAACTGCACATCATTTATTATAGAACTAATAACATTACTCATAAAAAAATAGTATGGCAAAAACTGGAAAACCTTTCGAACAAATACTGATAACTTCTCATGCATAAAATGATTGTTTATCATGGAGGAATGTAAATATTGTAAATAGTTTTGTTGTTTTTTATTGTATTTGTTTTATGTACATTTACGTATGTTTATAAGGAAAACAAAGTAAAAATGTTTTTGAAAAAGAAAAGAGTAGAAGGGAAGGCTTGAAAACCCATAAAATGTTTGTCTTTCATTGAAAGCAGTCTTCAGGGCTTTTATTTGCACAAATAGTACTCACTTGATTTACATTTAACAATTCACTGTGAATACATATAATGTAGTAAAATGCTGAACTTTTAAGTTTTGTGGGCATGTTTATAGCAACCACACACACATGGTGGAAACACTTCTGAGATTGAAATGGATGCTAAAACTCAACCCCCCCAGCAATTCCCTATCTTAAAAATATGTCATACTGTTTGAAAGTGGATTAATTTGAGCTGCTATCCAGTTCTGGGCCAAGAGTCTTTGGTATATCCATGGATGATGGATGGAAATAAGGAAGGATGACGGAGTGATAACCCTCTGCCATTTAATGGATCTGACCTGACAATGCAACCCAATGGAATTTCTACACATTGCCTGAACCAGTGGGTTTAAGGCACATTATAAATAATATAGCATTATATTATGCATCCTTATGCAACAGCGCAACCTTTCCCCTACATAATAACCCACATGAGCAAAGAGTAACATTTAGCAGCATCTGATGGCTGTACAGGGTCAGTACCCATCTGCGGACCATTGTAAAATATATAAAATTATTCTAGGAATCATTACAAACCACTGCAGTCTTTGCCTGTTTCCCAACACATACTGGTTGGGGACAGTGTAACATTACCAAAGCATATATAATTTTGAATGTATGCTGCCGCAACATTATTGATGTTTGGAATTTGCACTCTAATTGATGGTCTATCACATGACAACAAAGCCATTTCATGTGGTTGTCCTGTTACCACAGGAGTTCACATTTATTGTGCTGATATTTTTCACCATTATGGTGATAACTTTCCTATACATAAGTCAAGATCTCTCCCTACAACATCACATTGGTTGCACAAGTCAAAAATCAATGTTAATTTTGCTGAATCGATGCACATTTTTTCCATACAAGGCAAACAAACAGAGAATGTTGTGATGTGGTGTTGTGCACCTGAGCTACCTTTCAGAATCCAGAGGAATCAGGAAACCATAGTCGCTTAGCCATCCTGATGACAATATGTTTAAAACTAACTATTTTGTATATCTGTGTCCAATAATGCCATCAGACTACTACTCCACCCATAGACTGAGGGCTGCAGAAAATGAGTTTGACTTCCGCATTCCTCATATAAACTAAGCATGTTGCCAAGAGCATTTCTGCAACATTCACAATATGTAGATATTGTGGACCTGTGAAGTTATACCAGTTGTCAATAAAAGTTGCACTGGGAATACCTTTCTCATTGCGCGGCATCACATGCTGTGCAGGCAGATATGCTATAGGTGGGCCTATAGTAAAGTAATGCTATGCTGGTTATGCATTTGTGTTTGGGGATAAATCAAAATGCTTGAAGGAAAATAGGGTTAATGAGGGATTATGCATATGTAATATGAAGGCAAAATGCGTGGACTGTCCATCTATGCTATTCTACTGTCAAGTGATTATGCATTATGTACTTAAAAGATGTATGGTGTAGCAGTGTTTCAAAAACATACAATGGCTGCTACCACACTGCAACATGCACACAACTGTGACACAAAAAGTATTATTCTGAGATGCACCACATTGTGATCAAGTCTTTAGGCTTGATGATCTGCTCCATTCCTCACAGGATGATAGCAGACAGTACATGGACAGTTTCACAGCCGAATAAATCGGCACTGTTGTGTTACCTGATAATACCT
Source organism: Protopterus annectens (assembly GCF_019279795.1). Taxonomy (NCBI): domain Eukaryota; kingdom Metazoa; phylum Chordata; order Ceratodontiformes; family Protopteridae; genus Protopterus; species Protopterus annectens. The sequence goes on from NC_056728.1 coordinate 1,122,046,549, forward strand.
GGAAGAAGTGTCAGCAGTGTTATGTACTGACATTGGTGGAAGCTGTAGTCATGAATGCTGTGATTTGCCTGGATATTAAAGTCATGCTGACATCACCTCACTCACATTAACGATAAATGATAGAAGTTGCTCTGTATTATCCAGGCAGAGCAGCTGCAAAGTAACGGGAGACTCCAGCATCCAACCAACACACTAATGACTTGGCATTAGTCTGTCTGAGATTCCTGTAATGTGAACTAGAGCCGGTAGAGCTATCACTGGTGAGAGTTCTGTAATGTGAACACAGCCCCTAGGGGTATCACTGGTGTTAAGATCTCCATGGGGGAATAGATGGGTACAAGTCAGTTATACAGGAATAAAGTGAGCATGATTCTTACATATTGCCTATTTGTATAACATACAACTTCCCTCATTCTCAGAGTCATGGTTAGCTGGTTCACAATTCTATGTACTTAATTGTTGGTCTCACTGGTTAGTTGTTTTTGTTCATATGAGTAATGGTGGTGATTGCTTTGAAACTGTTCAAAAACCCAAGCTTCTTCTGTCTGAAGATATTCTGCTATTGCACAGAATGAAAGTGCATACCCCATTGTTAATAATGGTGTTTTCATGCCTGGAATAAACCTTTGAGAATTGTTTTTATTTTTAATTCAGTCACAGTATTGACCACAGCAGAAATGTATGTTGGAATTACTTCAAAAACAGCCAGTTTCAGACTGCTATGCTTATAATATAATAAATATATGGCTGTCAATGAAGAAATATTTAACTGCAAAGCATCTTTGAATGTGTTAATTTCTAAAACAATATGTTATTCACACCAAAGCAGTAGTTCAAAGACAAAGTGAACACAATGTGCTATTCAAAAACTCATTCAGAACACCTATGAAAAGTCTTGCTCTGTAGCATAGAAGGATGAAGTGTTAACTATGATCCAGATAACCTGACATTGATAAGCAGCTCAAAGGTTGAGGAAGCTGGCAGGTGAGGCTGGGAGGGAGCAACCAACATCAGCTCACCCTCCCGGAAAGGGCAGTCGGGCGTGTTGCAGTGCAAGTACTTACTGCAAAGTACACAGCATGAGTGCATGGGTCAGGGACATGTCCTTAACTCTACCAAGCTATGTTAGCCTTCATGGGGCATTTGTGTGAACATGTATACCCTAAAGGTAAGATAAAACAAATCCTCTCATACGTAAGTGCACACATCAGTCTTGGGGGAGGGTTAGGGCCTTTAAAAAAATGAGCACCTGTATGGAAGCCTCCCATGATCAATTCTTGCTCACTAAGAAACAAGTGGGCTGACTGAATGGACCAGGGCTGTTGGTCCGCAGGCAGTGGAGAAAAAAAGTATATACCCAAATAATTCAAACATTAAAAGATGGCACAGCAGTAAATAGTGTAAAGCTGTACTTTTGGTGATATAAACTACACTCCCATTATTTTCCCGTTATACATACCTATCTACATGAGTACATGCAAGAGAAATCAATGCACCACATTCCAAACAAATTGAACCAACACTGTAGTGAGCCTCTACATTCCTGCAGTGATGTTCCATGTATAAAACCTACCTCTGCCCACCAGGTATGATGTTATACCTGGAATGGAGTATAACTACGAATACCCAACACTATACGAAAGCCAGAAATGTACAGAGTATCCAGTATGCTGTTGTGAGGTAATGAGATGGTGACACATTCAATGTAAATGAACCTGATTATCTACTTTTGGCATAATCCAAAAACTACATGCCTGTGACGTAACTAAGATCCTGTGAGGCCAGATATCTATATAGTACTAGTTGCATGCCAGTCATGATGCGACATACTTTACAGAGGAAAAAGGAGTCGCCTACAATATAGGATAGGTCATGAAACAACACTGTCCTGCATATGTTTATGGTCCTTACCTGGTCACTACAGCTACTTCACTAGCTTTAATACAGCTCCACTTGTATATGTCATATCCAACATGCATACCTCCCAGCTGTCCAGAATTTTTCAGAATGACCCTGATTTTGTCTCATATTATTGCCCTGTCTCTCATCAAGTTTTTGATTTTCTAGTAAATGACTAAGGATTACAGTCAGTCAATAATACCAGGCATTATTTAATACTCATCATTCTTCAGAAAATGCATGTCGACGCAACACCTGCTTTTCTATTTTTAAAGAGAATTAGAGGAGTAGTATTGATTTTGGCCCATTATCCACCCATTTTTTTTTGGCTTTGCCCAGAATTCTTGACAAAAGAAGTTGATAGGTATAGCATCCTGTTATGCCTTCAGTATCATTTTTAGGCACCACCGCCATGATTGCTCTTTCAGTATAATGAGCTACTCCAGTATATACAATATTTATGTTGACATTCAACTTCAATACTGACTTTCAACATGCTGTGGAGTTGTGCATCTCATCTACCTTTCATGTGCCCTGAGATACCTTTCAGTATCCAGAGTCAGGCCTCTGTGATTCTTCATTAGCCTATGTGACATGAGAAATACCAGAGGCCTATTCCTGGAATTTGGGTCACATTGCTGCTTAGGGTAGTACGTTATCCAACTTGTAACTTGTTTTAGAATCCCTCTGAATATCGTAGAGCTTTTTTGTCTACACTACAGACAATGGGTTCTGTTATACAATGCAGAAATCAAAAATGGGAAATATCTTCATTTAATAATATTAATAATAATAATAATAATAATAATAATAATAATAATAATAAAAATAATAATTCAAATATTCTTCATCGTCATCATCATCATCGTCAGCTTTGTCATCACTGTTACCATCATCACTGCCAGGTCAATTGATCATTCTACTGTACACACTCCAGGGGGAATGGGCATATGGCTAATCAGTGAATAAAATATCATTGTCACTAATTTTAATGAAACAAAACTATCAAACTTCCATATTATCCAATGCAATAAAAAACATAAAAACAATATTTTTCAAGAGGAGAAATCCACAGTGCATGTGATTTAGAATATTTATCAGTAGTAGGGAAATGGAGGGGTGCAGTCCCCATGTCAGGAGAAGCGGGGGGGGGCAATACTTTTATAGTTGCAGTAGCATGTTTTAGGATTTGCTGTTATTCCTTTAAATCATAGTTTAACTTTCAAAGTGCTAGGACATGCAAGATAACCCTGCTGTATTCAGACACAGCTATGCCACAGTGCTTTAGCTGGAAAATGTGCAGCAACATGTTGGGCTGTATCTGTGGCCACGCTAAACACTAATGAAATACTCCAGGGGAGGGGCATATGCTAATTATCCATGTGCAGTCTCCAGAAACCTGTAGAGGTAAGTGTCTGGGAGTTCTGTGGGCAGGTAGTGCTGGGGATGTGAACATGTGTGCATGTAAGGGGCTGCATATGTGTGTGTGGTTGTGTGAGTGTGTGTATGGATGAATGGGTGAATGTGTATGTGAGTACAATCAGTTAGTTTGCTGTGACACTGTGTGTGTGTGTGTGTGTGTGTGTGTGTGTGTGTGTGTGTGTGTGTGTGCGCATGTGTGCATGTGGGTGTGTGTGTGTGCGTGTGTGTGCGTGTGTGTGCATGTGTGTGTGTGTGTGTATGTATGTGTGTGCGTGTGTGTGCGTGTGTGTGTGTGTGTGTGTCTGTGTGTTTCTGTGTTGTGTGTGTGTGTGTGTGTGTGTGTGTGTGTCTGTGTGTATCTGTGTTGTGTGTGTGCGTGTGTGTGTTTGTGTATGTGTGTGTGTCGGTGTGTATCTGTGTTTTGTGTGTGTGTGTGCATATGAGTGTGTGGGTGTGTGTGTGTGTGTGTGTATCTGTGTGTGTGTGTGTGTGTGTGTGTGTATGTGCGTGTGTGTGTGCGTGTGTGTGTATGAGTGTGTGTGTGTGTGTGTGTGTGTGTGTGTGTGTGTGTGTGTGTGTGTGTGTGTGTGTATCTGTGTTGTGCGCGTGTGCAAGTGTGCGTGTGGGTGTGTGTATCTGTGTTTTGTGTGTGTGTGTGTGTGTGTGTGTGTGTGTGTGTGTGTGTGTGTGAGTGGAAGATTAAATTAATGGGGATGGCTGTCCTAACATGATGAATCAGCCACCAGTGCTACCTACTGCAGGAAGTGCTGATCTGCACTCCCAGTGGTTAATGACAATCCAAAGTGATGCAAATTAGCCAATAATGACATCTTTCCTCATGGTGGCTAATGTGTCACTGAACTGCAAATCTACGCATCATGGAAAATGGGCCTTTTTACAGCAGCACTTATTGCTATAGCTTGGGTTCTCTCTGAATCCACAAACAGGTTTTACACTTCAGATGGAGAGCCATTTATTACTGTCGTACATGAAGTAAGTTAAATTATTATACAAAGGAAATATGAGCAGTTCTCTATTGCCATTCCTTTTTCCCTTTCAGCTATTTCCATCAAATAACATTTTGTGTTGTATTCAGTAGTAACTGCATTCCTTTTAAAGTAAAATGACATTTGTCATAGACATTACTGTAAGATTTGTTTTTCACTTTGATTTATTTACTTTTTCATTTCTCAGTTTATTTGCCATACTCATTTGGTTTGTTTTAAGAATATTTAATATTTCATGATATCAGGCTAGGTTAAATTTCATTGTATTATTTTCTAATTTTTCTAACATTTGTATTGCTTTTGTTATATCTAAAAACATGGTAAGTAAATAAGTTGCAAACAGAACACCAAAAACTTGTTTTTCAAACTAAGGTTCAGTACTGTAAATGGAACAAAGCAAATCACCCTCTGATTTATTTTCTCCAAAGTACCAGAGTGAAGCACATCAATAACCAAATTTTAAATTAGTCTACCCTCCAATATGGGAGGATTGCATCACCCCAGAAACTAATTTAATCAACTCTGTGGATACCACAGTCTAAAGCAAGAAATTTTTCTCTTTCATTATGTCATCTCAAGCTTCTGCTGGACCTAAGAACTGAATTTTTCAGTGGTATTCTGTGTTAGCACAAGTACCTTAGTGATAACTGAACAACAAAACTTTTTCATTATATTTTGAGCTGGTCACTGTGCTCTCTGTAAAGTGTTAATTTTACTAACAATAAAATCACCATCCCCCACAGATATTATGTTCTTGTAGTGAGCTTGGTGTTAGTTATAGTAAGATGAGGGATTGATGAGACAAAGTCTTCTGGAAAAGTGTTTTGATAAGCATGCTGTTGGCTCAGTGAACTGTCATTTAAATGTATGTAACTTAAGGAAGTAATTTATTTTATGTAATTATAAGTAATCTCTAGATAAGCTATGGATTATATTGTATAAAAAAGAAATAAGGCCTTTTTGCATATATTAAACACTGCCATTAAGATACAGGGGATGGCCAGTAACTGTACCATTTCTTCTGAGACATGCCTTAGTGATTCTGCATAATCTTACTTCTTACTGAATTAGTCTAGTATTTCATGGTTCTCACTACACCTCTGAAGTAATCTTTGAAAATGTTGAATTCTACCTCTACAAATGAAAAGGAATTTAAAAAGAACTACCTTGTGGATGAGTTATGAGCCAAGGTGGAGTGTAATGGAGATGTTATTTGACTGGGATAGCTGCTAGTATTGGAGAAAAAATAATGTTTCAATGCTTTAACTGACACTTCTGATTTTACTATCACACTTACAGATGTTTCTAATATTTACAGTCCCTCTATCTTAGTGCTAAGCATTGTTTCTTATTCCATAACAAATCATATGCAAGATAATTTGATCACACTATGTTGAGGGAAAGTGTAACTTAGAACACAGCATGGTGGACTGATATTCTATCATTTGAAGCAGCTGGAGAGAATAAAAGGTAAAGATGTGATAAAGCAAGTATTCCCAATATTTACATATTAGCAAAAGGGGAATCCCCAGATACTGAAGGTGTTACAACAGGAAAAATATTCTACTACCTTTGAAAAAATGATTAAAACACTATGAGGTGAACACCACAAAAACTCAAAGCTTGAAACCACAACAGTATCAATCAGAGGAAGGCATCAATGGCTTTTTACAGCAAAGGTTGAATAGTTAAAAAGTCACTCAGAGAAAGTGAGTATAATGATCTCAGAGCAAGTGAATAAGACTACATATTTATAGGTTCATAGGTAGGTACTAGGCTATTGGCCCAAGGGCCTACGTAAGCCTAGCCAACAAGGTTCCCTGGCTTATGCCACCCAAGAAAGTTATTTTCCTGTGCCACTGTCGAGAAGAGACAAAGAAGTGATCCCCAGGGTGTATTTCCTATTTCCCATCCACTCATCAAGATTTTTCTTGAAGAGTGCTAATGAAGAACTTTGCTTGACACAGATGGGTAGCCTGTTCCAGAGAATGGGAAGTCTCTGGGACAGGAATCTATTCCTCCAGCATGTCCTGTTTATTGTAGTGACAAGGTTTAGGTCCCTAGAGCATGTAGCTTGGAGGGATTGGGATTTCATTAGGTGTAACATGTCCAACAGCTCTGGGTTTGACATAGCTTTATATGTTAGGCAGAGATCACCTCGGAGTAGGCGATATGCTACGGAGTAAAGCTGGAGTTTTTTGAGGCGGTCAGTGTAGGGCATTTGTTTGAGGCCAGTAATCCTCTTTGTGAGGTACTTCTGTGGCTTTTCCAACTGCTGAAGATGTCTTGTGAGGTACATTCCTAAAGGGGCATTGTACTCTGTAATGGGTCTAATGAGTGTCGAGTAGAGGGGAACAATGACCTCTTTTTTTCCTGGATGAGAACCCTTTTATGATGAGGTGTGCCATGTAGAAGGACTTACTGACTACTGTGGTGATGTGACTCTCAAAGGAGAGACTACTGTCCACCTGGGTCCCAAGGTCTCTTATTACACATTCATTGTTAAGTAGATTGATGCCTATGTGGTAGTTCATGGGTACAGAGTTTTTAGCAAAGGGGATGACACTGCACTTTTTGGCATTGAGCTTGAGGCCATGGCTCTGACACCAGGCATCTGTCTCAGTGAGGCCCTACTGTAGGATGTTCACATCATTTGGGGACTTGACTATGGCTCAGAGGCCTCCTGTGTTAGCCTGTACTTCAGAGAAGTAGATACCAAACAGGAGAGGTCATAGGATGGAACCCTGTGGTACTCCACTTATCACTGCTTTGAGGTCAGATTTGGAGTCTGTAACTTTTGCAGTGTGGGTTCTGTCAGTGAGCCAGTTGGCAAGCCATCTTGTAATGTAGGGATTTATACCTAGTTTAGTGAGTTTACCTATAATTCCAGAATGGGGGATGGTGTCAAAAGCCTTGGAGAGGTCAAGATAGGCTGTGTGAACCACCTTACCCTCATCTATGGCTTTGGTGACTGCCTCAAAGAAATCAATCAGGTCCAGGAGGCATGATCTGCCTTTCACAATCCCAAACTGGGTGGGATCCAGAGTTTGGAGGTTACCAATGTCTTTGTTTATGAGTTCCATGATGATACGTTCCATGGCCTTGCAGACCAGGCTCGTCAGGCTAATAGGTCGATAGTTCCCGGGATCAGTGGTGGCTCCTCCTTTGTGGAGTGGGATAACTGTTACTGTGTGCCATTCAGTGGACGCAAAGCCTGATGTGAGGCTATTATTGAACATGGTGCTTTAGTGGGGAGCCAGTTCGTTCTGAAGTTCATGTAAAAGGCAGTCTGGTATGTTGTCTGGTCCCATGGATGCTGTGTTTTTGGCTTTAGAGAGTGCAGCTTTTATCTGCGTAGTTGTGATTACAGGGACTCTGCATTCTTCCTGTATAGATATGGGCCCTTTAGGGGGCGAGGGGGAGGTAAAGTTTGCACTGAACCTATCTGCCAGGATGTTGGCAATATCAGTTGGTTCTGTAAACTTTGTGCCGTTGTGCTGTAATTCAGAGCAGATCTGGGTGTTGCCATCGAGATTTTTGACATAGCTATAGAATGCTTTGTGGTTACCCTTAGAATTACTGGTGATTTTGTTTTCATAGCTAGCTTTGGAGGATCTTATAAGGGATCTCAGCTTCTTACTGAGGCTGACCAGGGAACTCCTCCACTCATGGGATTTTACTCTCTTTTGCAACAGTTTCTTCCTTTTGTTGTACAGTTTGTTTATGGTAGGGGACCACCAGATTGGCTTCCTTTTTTTGGAGGATAGTGTCTTGGTTCTGTTTGGGATAGCATGATCCATGCACTCATGTAAGTGCTTATAGAGTGCATTTGTGTAGGATTCAGCAGTTGTAACTGTATTGTCCATCTGCATGGGTGGCATGAAGTTCATCACTTCTGTCTTAAGAAGCATGGAGTTGGCTTTGGAGAAATTTTTTACTGTGGTTTCCTTAATGGGGGGTGGGGCCGGGATGTGGATATCAAGGGTGATTAGCTTATGGTCAGATTGGACCAATGAAGAGTTGACTTCAGGTGTGGAACACTGGTCACTCATATTGGTAATGACTAGGTCTAGGATATTGTTGCCCCTGGTGGGGGTGTGGATAAGTTGATCCAGGGCATTGGAGTTTATGAATTCCAGAAAGCGTTGAGCTAAGGAGTTGGTACACAAGTAGTTTTCCCAGTTAATGGTGGGGTAGTTGAAGTCATCCATTATTAGGGTGTTTGTTTGAACCCTAATATTTTCCAGTACATCAAGAAAAGAGGAATACGAATCCTGGGGCATGGTGGAGGATCTGTAGCAAGCTACAATTTGGATTGCAGTTTTGCCCAGAGTTAGTTGCACTTGGATAACCTTGGATGCATTATGCTGAGCAACTAGCCTGGAGGTGTGGATATCCTTAATGAATATGGACACACCTCTGCCTTTGGTGTTTCGGTCCAGGTTACATGGCTGAAAAGTGTGGTATGAGTTATAGCCTGGTAGTGCAGGGGTGCTCTCTGGAGCCTTGAACCAGGTCTCAGTCACTGCACAGATATTGACATTCTCCATTTTGAGGAGTGCCTCGAGTGAGTGCATTTTGAGATTTAGACTTCTAGCATTGAGTAGCATTACCCTAAGTTTTTGCTTGCCTGTTCCTGTTACAGTGGTGAATTTGTTATTTGAACCTTGCCTATAAAAGGCACTATAGGGGCAGCAAGAGCCTTAGCCAGTATCCGGAATCCCAGGTGCGACAGATGCAGGCCATCTATGGCAAAGCATCATGGTCTGTTGACCATGTAATTCCAAGCAGACAGATACTGGATCCCCTTAGAATGACAACAGAAGCTTAGCCAATTGTTGAAGTCAATCATTTTGTTCTTGTACTGCAGTATCATTTTGGGCAATGGCAGAATGCTACTCAGGGCTAGGGTCATACCTGCCTGGGCTACAAGATCAGAGAGCTCTTCCATGTCTCTCTTCATGTAGTCCAGAGAGGTATATCTCAGGTCATTCACACCAACATGGACAATGACAGAGTCATATTTGTACTTGTTGTGGAGTGACCTGAGTGCGTGGGTTATGTGGTGGATCCTGGCACCCGACAGGCAGCTGACAGTAACTTTCTCCTTGTTTAGTCTGGTGAGTGGCACATCAGTGTGCCTGACTATAGAATCACCTATGACTAGTGTGTTGGGTATGTTGTTTTGCCTTATTGGTTGTGGTTGAGTGGAACACTGAGTCTGTGGGCTATGTGTCATTTGGGTTGTGTTAGGGGATGGAAATTGCTTGTGTTTCTGCTTTGGAGGTCTCTGTTGCTTAGACAAATTATTATAGAGAGCCTCCGCGAATGTTTTTGTGTTACTATGTGTGGATTTTGGTGATATAAATTTAGTGAGACTATGTGATGAGTGTGGTGTAGTGCAAATGTTTACCTTCTCCTCATGACTATCAAGTTCAGTCTTGGATGGAGAGAGCTTTACCTCCAGTTTGGCTAGATAAGTGCATCTCTCACAGGTTGTAGTGTTGGGTGGAAGGAGAGAACACTTGGAGCTGACCCTTGGACATGCCTGAATAAAAAACTATTTTCCTCTAGATAAGTGAGGAAAGTGAGTACAAGAGCTGTTTTTCTCTAAGCAAGTGAGAAAAGTAATTACAAAAACTGTTTTCCTCTAGGTAATGAGGAAGGTTGAGTGCTATAGTAATTAGTAGCTTATTTAGTGCTTACAAGTTCTGAACAAGTGCTGAGCACGAATAAGCAAATTTAAGTGCTAAAACTAAGAATCTGTATCTGCACAAGATGAGTAACTAAGAATCTGTATCTGCACAAGATGAGTTACAGGACAGAAACAAGAGCAAATGCAGGCTTTCAAATCAGAAAGTTAAGACAAATGGAAGAGATTGCCCAAACGGCCAATAACTACAATTTCTGGGCCAGAACCACTCCTTATGTGGTAGACAGGTTACCTAGTGCTTACCACTCCCACTGATAAGCTAGAAGGCTTCCCTCCAACACAGAAAGGCTTGGGGGGTTCAGAAGCTTACATATAGTCCTGGATGCAGCAAATCTGTATCAGGAACACTAGTTACAGGAAAGGTAGGAAACAGGCTTACAGTTTTTTTTTTTTATATACAGAAAAGTAGCAAAAACAGTAGTAAAAACAATTCACATGCAGTGCAAGCTAGCACACTTGAGTATGTAGCAATATTAGACCAAACACAGTTTAAAAAATGCAATTAAATTAAAAATGACAAAAAGCAAGTGCAGAAAGAGTTTATTAGGTAGAATTTGGTAAAGAGATGGGACTGGGGGAGTGTCCCAGATCAAATCTAGAGTTGTGGGGGGCAACTGCAAAAGCCACCAAAGTTAAACTACAAGCCAAAAAGAGGGAGATGGGTGGAACAAAACAGTTTCAACACAAATTTAAGCAACGACTAAGTACAAACTCAAAAAACAAAAAAATATACTCAGCTCTGTATATTTGCAGATAGATTGGAAAGCAGTCTCTCAGAACACATGTTCCAGCAGTTAAATGCAGGCTGTTACTAACAGGTCTAATTTTATGCAAGTGATCCTTGAGTTACATAACACACAAGCTGTAAACACCAGTTATGCCAATGGAAGACACGGCAGAAAATGTGGGGAAGGGGGCAGTTTCAACAGAGATCTAAGCAGCAACTAACAGTAACAGTACAAACTCTAAAACCAAAAAAATATACTCAGCTCTGTATATTTGCAGGTAGATTGGAAAGCAATATCTCAGAACAGGTAAACAACAGTTTGAATAGAGATCTAAGCAACAATTAACAAATTCTAAAATCAAAAAATATATACTCTGCTCTGTATATTTGCAGATAAATTGGAAAGCAGCCACTCAGAACACAGGTTCTAGCAATCAAATGCAGGCTGTTACTAACAGGTCTAATTTTATGCAAGTGATCCTTGAGTTAGATAACACACAAGCTGTAAAACCAGTTATACCAACTGAAGACACAGCAGAAAATAGGGGTGTGGTGAGGAAAACAGTTTCAACAGAGATCTAAGCAACAACTAACAGTACACACTCTAAAACCAGAAAAATATACTCAGCTCTGTATATTTGCAGATAAATTGGAAAGTAGTTTCTCAGAACAGGGAGACAACAGTTTCAATAGAGATCTAAGCAACAATTAACAAACTCAAAAACTAAAAAGAAATACTCAACTCTGTATATTTGCAGATATTTGCAGATAGATTGTAAAACATTGAAAGCAGTCTCTCAGAACAGGGAGACAGCAGTTTCAACAGAGATCTAAGCAACAATTAACAAACTCTAAAACCAAAAAAAAAAAAATATACACAGCTCTGTATATTTGCAGATAGATTGGAAAGCAGTCTCTCAGAACACAGGTTCCAGCAATTAAATGCAGGTTGTTACTAACAGGTCTAATTTTATGCAAGTGATCCTTGAGATAGATAACACACAAGCTGTAAAAAACAGTTATACGAATGGAAGTCATGGCAGAAAATAGGGGTGGGGTGGGGAAAGCAATTTCAACAGAGATCTAAGCAACAACTAACAGTACAAACTCTAACAGCAAAAAATATACTCAGCTCTGTATATTTGCAAACAGATTGGAAAGCAGCCTCTCAGAACAGGGAGACAACAGTTTCAACAGAGATCTAAACAACAATTAACAAACTCTAAAACCAAAAAATATATACTCAGCTCTGTATATTTGCAGATAGATTGGAAAGCAATCTCTCAAAACACAGGTTCCAGCAATTAAATGCAGGCTGTTACTAACAGGTCTAATTTTGTGCAAGTGATCCTTGAGTTAGATAACGCAAAAGCTGTAAAAAAACAGTTATACCAACTAAAGACACAGCAGAAAATAGGGGTGTGGTGGGGAAAACAGTTTCAACAGAGATCTAAGCAACAACTAAGAGTACAAACTCTAAAACCAAAAAAATATACTCAGCTCTGTATATTTGCAGATAGATTGGAAAGCAGTCTCTCAGAACATGGAGGCAACAGTTTCAATAGAGATCTAAGCAACAATTAACAAACTCAAAAACTAAAAAGAAATACTCAACTCTGTATATTTGCAGATATTTGCAGATAGATTGTAAAACATTGAAAGCAGTCTCTCAGAACAGGGAGACAGCAGTTTCAACAGAGATCTAAACAACAATTAATAAACTCTAAAACCAAAAAAAAATATACACAGCTCTGTTTATTTGCAGATAGATTGGAAAGCAGTCTCTCAGAACACAGGTTCCAGCAATTAAATGCAGGTTGTTACTAACAGGTCTAGGTTTATGCATATGATCCTTGAGTTACATAACACACAAGCTGTAAAAAAACAGTTATACCAACTGAAGACACGGCAGAAAATAGGGTGGGGAAAACAGTTTAAACAGAGATCTATGCAAAAACTAACAGTACAAACTCTAAAACCAAAAAATATACTCAGCTCTGTATATTTGCAGATAGATTGGAAAGCAGTCTCTCAGAACAGGGAGACAACAGTTTCAACAGAGATCTAAACAACAATTAACAAATTCTAAAACCAAAAAATATATACTCAGCTCTGTATATTTGCAGATAGATTGGAAACAGTCTCTTAGAATACAGGTTCCAGAAATTAAATGCAGGCTGTTTCTAAAAGGTCTAATTTTATGCAAGTGATCCTTAAGTCAGATAACACACAAGCTGTAGAAAACAGTTATACCAACTGAAAACATGGCAGAAAATAGGGGTAGGTGGGGTGGGGAAAACAGTTTCAACAGAAATCGAAGCAACAACTAACAGTACAAACCTTAAAACCCAAAAAAATATTATCAGCTCTGTATATTTGCAGATAGACTGGAAAGCAGTCTCTCAGAACACAGGTTCCAGCAATTTAATGCAGGCTGTTACTAACAGGTCTAATTTTATGCACGTGATCCTTAAGTCAGATAACACACAAGCTGTAGAAAACAGTTATACCAACTGATGACATGGCAGAAAATAGGGGTGGGGTGGGGTGGGGAAAAGAGTTTCAGCAGAGATCTAAGCAACAACTAACAGAACAAACTCTAAAACCAGAAAAATATACTCAGCTCTGTATATTTGCAGATAGATTGGAAATAAGTTTCTCAGAACAGGGAGACAACAGTTTCAACAGAGATCTAAGCAACAATTAAAAAAACTCTAAAACCAAAAATATATATACTCAGCTCTGTATATTTGCAGATAGATTGGAAAGCAGTCTGTCAGAACACAGGTTCCAGCAATTAAATGCAGCCTGTTACTAACAGGTCAAACTTTTTGCAAGTTATCCTTGAGTTAGATAACATACAAACTGTAAAAAACAGTTATACCAAATGAAGACACAGAAGAAAGTAGGGTGGAGGGGGCAGTTTCAACAGAGATCTAAGCAACAACTAAAAGTACAAACTCTAAAACCAAAAAAATATACTCAGCTCTGTATATTTGCAGATAGATTTGAAAGCAGTCTCTCAGAACAGGGAGACAACAGTTCCAACAGAGATTTAAGCAACAATTAACAAACTCTAAAAACAAAAATGTATATACTCAGCTCTGTATATTTGCAGATAGATTGGAAAACAGTCTCTCAGAACACAGGTTCCAGCAATTAAATGCAGGTAGTTACAGACAGGTCTAGTTTTATGCACGTGATCCTTGAGTTAGATAACACACAAGCTGTAAAAAAACAGTTATACCAACTGAAGACACGGCAGAAAATAGGTGGAGTGAGGAAAACAGTTTCAACAGAGATCTAAGCAACAACTAACAGTACAAACTCTAAAACCAAAAAAAAAATACTCATCTCTGTATATTTGTAGATAGATTGGAAAGCAGTCTCTCAGAACAGGGTGACAACAGTTTCAACAGAGATCTAAGCAACAATTAACAAACTCTAAAACCAAAAAATATATACTCGACTCTGTATATTTGCAGCTAGACTGGAAAGCAGTCTGTCAGAACACAGGTACTAGCAATTAAATGCAGCCTGGTAATAACAGGTCTAATTTTATGCAATTAATCCTTGAGTTAGATAACACACAAGCTGTAAAAAAAACAGTTATACCAACTGAAGACATGGCAGAAAATAAGGGGTGGGATGGGGAAAAAGTTTCAACAGAGATCTAAGCAACAACTAACAGTACAAACTCTAATACCAAAAAAAATACTCAGCTCTGTATATGTGAGATAGATTAGAAAGGAGTCTCTCAGAACAGGAAGACAGCAGTTTCAACAGAGATCTAAGCAACAATTAACAAACTCTAAAACCAAACAAAATATACTCAGCTCTGTATATTTGCAGATAGATTGGAAAGCAGTTTCCCAGAGCACAGGTTCCAGCAATTAAATGCAGGCTTTTACTAACAGGTCTAATTTTATGCAAGTGATCCTTGAATTAGATAACACACAAGCTGTAAAAACAGTTATACCAAATGACGCAGCAGAAAATAGGGTGGGGGTGGGACAGTTTCAGCAGAGATCTAAGCAACAACTAAAAGTACAAACTCTAAAACCAAAAAGATATACTCAGCTCTGTATATTTGCAGATAGATTGGAAAGCAGTCTCTCAGAACAGGGAGACAACAGTTTCACCAGAGATCTAAGCAACAATTAACAAACTCTAAAACCAAAAAAATATATATACTCAGCTCTGTATATTTGCAGATAGATTGGAAAGCAGTCTCTCAGAACACAGGTTCCAGCAATTAAATGCAGGTAGTTACAAACAGGTCTAATTTTATGCATGTGATCCTTGAGTTAGATAACACAAAAGCTGTAAAAAAACATTATACCAACTGAAGACACGGCAGAAAATAGGTGGGGTGGGGAAAACAGTTTCAACAGAGATCTAAGCAAAAACTAACAGTACAAACTCTAAAACAAAAAAATATACCCAGCTCTGTATATTTGCAGATAGATTGGAAAGCAGTTTCTCAGAACAGGGCGACAACAGTTTCAAAAGAGATTTAAGCAACAATTAACAAACTCTAAAACCAAAAAAAATATACTCAGCTCTGTATATTTGCAGATAGATTGGAAAGCAGTCTGTCAGAAGACAGGTTCCAGCAATTTAATGCAGGCTGTTACTAAAAGGTCTAATTTTATGCACGTGATCCTTGAGTTAGGTAACACACAAGCTGTAAAAAACTGTAGTATTCGGGCTGGTAATGTGGTTGTTGTACTGTAGGGGCGCTGTGGGGAATTCAGCATGTACTGTTGGTTCTGTATTCTCTGGTAACTTGTTGCTTCTGGTGGTTAGATGACTTACAGAAGTTGTGTGAAGAAGCATGGGTGCGCACCTGGAGGCTCTTAATAAAGAAAGGCCTTACAACTTAATAAACCGTGTGGTCTCCTTCATTACCACGATGTAACATATTGGCGACGAGGAGATGGGATGCCACCGAGTCCGCTGCGAGTAACCTGGTGAGCTGTAGTTCATGTCAGATGACGAAGAGACGGGGCCTACTGGAGTGATGTCTGGTTCCATGTTGGGGTCACTAGTTGCATACGACTGTCAGACACAGACCTGGGAGGAGTATTGTGAAGTGTTGGAACATTTTTTTGAGGCAAACCAGATAATGGAAGCGGGTCGGAAGCGAGCCATATTGCTAAGCTCGGTGGGCAGTAAGACGTACAGTCTGATGAGGAACTTACTGAGTCCGGATAAACCGGGGGACAAATCGTTCACAGAGTTGACGAGTTTACTTCAGTCACATTATAACCCGAAGCCGAGTGCAACAGTCCAGAGGTTCAAGTTAAATTCAAGGACTAGAATGGCTAATGAAATGGTAATGGAGTATGTCGCAGTGTTGAGGGAACTGGCACAACATTGTGATTATGGGGACAGCCTGACCGAAATGCTACGAGATAGGCTCGTATGTGGCATTGCAGACGACCGCATACAACGCAGATTGTTAGCGGAGCCTGACTTGTCGTTTGAAAAGGCCTTGAAGTTGGCACAGGCCATAGAGACAGCGACTAAAGACATTCGTGATTTACAACAGAAAGCCACGGAAGGGGTTGGAAGCAGGAGTGCGACCTCACTGCCAGTGCATAAGGTGGTCGTGGAGCATAATTCACAAGGAAAGTCTGGTCAGTATGTTTGTTACAGGTGTGGAGGTGAACATTTGTCACGGAACTGTCGTTTTTTAACTGTAAAATGTCATGCTTGTGGGAAAAAGGGCCATGTAAAGAAAATGTGCCGCTCAATACCCTCTCGGGAGCAGCCAAAAAGGGGAGGAAAAAGCAGTATGATGGAAAGGAAGGAAACCGAAAATAAAATGGCAGTATGCACACCACATGCGTGAAGTTACAGATCAACCAACCAGGAAGCGAAGAAGTGTTCACAATGTTTAACGTGAAAGAGGCCAGGTGGGAAAGAGTTGATCCCATTAAAACCCAGTTGGACTTAAATGGTAAAATGGTGCAGTTTGAAGTGGATACGGGTGTAGTGTCACAGTTCTGTCAAAGGCAGAGTATGGGAAGTTATGGCCCAGAGAAGCTCGTAAGCTGCAGGACTGTTCAGTGACTTTGAAAACCTACACGGGTGAAATAGTTCCCACGTTGGGAATGGTGAAAATGAAGGTAAAATATAAAGACCAAGTCAAAGAGTTGCCAGTCATGGTGGTAGCAGGTAAGGGACCAAACCTGCTAGGCCGGGTGTGGTTAAAGGAGCTAAACATGGACTGCCTACAGCTCCATAAGGTAGAACAGCCGGGCCTAACCTTGCAAGAGGTGCTTGAGAACCATGAAGAAGTATTCAAAGAGGAACTGGGGACCTGGAAGGGTCCACCAGCAAAGATACACGTGAAAGAGAATGTAACGCCAAGATTTTACAAACCCCGTCCTGTACCATATGCGATGAAGAAGAAAGTTGAGTTTGAGTTAGAGAGACTCACTAAGCAAGGTATAATTGAACCAGTAAAGTTTGCGGAATGGGCCGCACCAATTGTTCCAGTATTAAAGCTAGATGGTGCTGTACGTATATGTGGTGACTACAAGTTAACAGTGAACCAAGTCTCGAAGCTGGAGCAGTATCCCTTGCCAAGGGTGGAGGATGTGTTTGAAAAGCTGTTGGGAGGTGAAAGGTTTAGTAAGCTGGACCTCAGTCAGGCATATCAACAAGTAGTGCTGGAAGAAGGGTCAAAGACGTATGTTACCCTGAACACACACAAAGGTTTGTTCCAAGTCAATCGTTTACCTTTTGGGGTTTCCTCGAGTCCAGCTATTTTCCAGAGAATAATGGAGGGACTAGTGGCAGGAATTCCAAAGGTAGCTGTGTATTTAGATGATATCCTGTTGACAGGTAGGAACATTCGAGAGCATCTGGAGACGCTGAATGAGGTGCTGAGTCAACTGCGAGAGGCAGGTCTACGGGTGAAACAGAGTAAATGTGTTTTCATGGCAAAGGAAGCAGAATTCCTGGGCTACAAGGTGGATGCATCAGGCCTACACCCCCTGCCAAATAAAGTGGAAGCCATTCAACAGGCACCAGCACCCACAAATGTTACAGAACTGAAAGCCTATTTAGGCTTGCTCAACTACTATAACAGGTTCCTGCCAAATCTGTCAACCCTGTTAGCTCCTTTACATAAGTTGTTAAGGAAGGAGGCTCAGTGGTCGTGGAAAGAGGAACAGGACAGAGCATTTGAACAGTCAAAGGAACTAATGCAATCTTCAGAGGTTTTGGTGCATTACGATAGTCACAAGGACTTAATTTTGTCATGTGATGCCTCACCCTATGGATTAGGGGCTGTGTTGGCACACCGGATGCCAGATGGACAAGAGAGACCCATTGGGTTCATGTCACGAACTTTGACACAAGCAGAGTCAAACTATTCTCAGATAGATAAAGAGGGTTTAGCTGTGATGTTTGGAATCAAGCGATTTCACAAATACCTCTATGGGAGGAAGTTTACCATTTGCACTGATCATAAGCCTTTGTTGTCATTATTCAATGAGATGAGAGCCGTACCGCAGATGGTTTCTCCTCGCATTCAGAGATGGGCTGTAACATTGAGAGCTTATGAATACGAGATTGTTTATAAGCCTGGAAAGCACCACGGTAATGCAGATGCACTAAGTAGATTGCCGATGCCAGGGCATATCCAAGAAGAGGAAGCGGAGGACCGAGTTTTGATGATGGAAGACATAACATTGGTGTCTGCTAAAGAACTGAGAGTTTGGACACACAAAGACCCGGTGCTTGCTAGAGTGTTTCAGTGGGTTCAGCAAGGCTGGCCAGTCCAACAAACGGATCCAGTTTTTCAGCCTTATGAGGTGAGGAAAACAGAGCTGAGTGTGCAAGATGGATGCGTCTTGTGGGGGCAAGAGTGATAATTCCGTCCCCAGGAAGAAGGGCACTTTTACAGCAGTTACACCAAGGTCATGTGGGCATTACCCGAATGAAAGCTTTAGCTCGAAGTTATTTTTGGTGGCCAAAGTTGGACCACGAGATTGAAGTCATTGTGAATGAGTGTAAAACATGTCAACAACATCGCAACTTGCCGGTGGCGGCGCCACTACATCCATGGGAGTGGCCGAGTAGGCCTTGGCAGAGACTTCATATAGATTATGCAGGACCATTCATGGGGGCCATGTTTTTGATAATCATGGATGCTCATTCGAAATGGATGGATGCATATCAAGTCAAGACACCCACTTCTCTCGTTACCATTGAATGCTTGAGGAGGAGTTTCAGTAGTCAAGGACTACCAGAGACTATTGTATCCGATAATGCTTCATGTTTCACGAGTGAAGAGTTCAAGGGTTTTCTGAGAAAAAAATGGCATCGTACACATTACTTCAGCGCCTTACCATGCAGCTACAAATGGTTGTGCTGAAAGGGCTGTGCAGACTTTTAAAGCCATGATGAAAAAGTCTGGGGAAGGAAGTTTAGCAGCAAAAGTATCAAGGGTGTTATTCAACTACCGTATTACACCACAGTCTACCACGGGTTTGTCACCTGCCGAGATGTTGCAAGGACGTAGATTGAGATCCACACTGGATCTAGTGTATCCAAATG
Source organism: Protopterus annectens (assembly GCF_019279795.1). Taxonomy (NCBI): domain Eukaryota; kingdom Metazoa; phylum Chordata; order Ceratodontiformes; family Protopteridae; genus Protopterus; species Protopterus annectens. Next base: position 1,122,065,891 of record NC_056728.1, read on the forward strand.
TCCGAGCTAAGGTGGAGGGGACCCAGTGGAGGCAAAAAGAATGTCATGATAGACGACGGAGAGAGCGAAGTTTTCTGGAAGGAGATGCAGTGATGACGCGAAATTTCAGTTATGGACCTAAGTGGATTCCAGGGTTCATTGTCAAGAGCACTGGTCCATTGTCGTACCAGGTGAGATTGAATGGAGATTTCGTAGTGAGGAGACATGTAGATCAAATTCTACGGAGCGAACAGAAGAAGGATGCCATGGAACTGCTGGCCTCAGAACTACCGTTAAGTTCGGAACCAGGGCTCGCAGTGGCAGGAGGATCGAAAATGGAGGGAGACCGCCAGAACGTGGAAGGAGAGGTTTCTGAAGATCCAACCATTCCAGGGAAGGACACACCGATACCTGAAGTGGTAAAAGTGACACCAGAGTCACCTAAGGTGGTACCACTGCGCCGTTCTAAGCATGTGCTGGTTAAACCTAGTTACTTGAAGGACTATCAATGTTAACAAAAGTGCATGTATAGCTTACCAGCCTTAAAAAAAAATAGTAGATGGTATGGTAACCAGTTAATAATTAGCTTGTTATTTACAAGTAAGTGATTAAATGCACTGTGGAACTTGTTCCCTAGTTTTGCTTATGTAAGACAGTATGTCTTAGCTTAAAAGGGGAGGAATGTAGTATTCGGGCTGGTAATGTGGTTGTTGTACTGTAGGGGCGCTGTGGGGAATTCAGCATGTACTGTTGGTTCTGTATTCTCTGGTAACTTGTTGCTTCTGGTGGTTAGATGACTTGCAGAAGTTGTGTGAAGAAGCATGGGTGCGCACCTAGAGGCTCTTAATAAAGAAAGGCCTTACAACTTAATAAACCGTGTGGTCTCCTTCATTACCACGATGTAACAAAAACAGTTATACCAACTGAAGAAACAGCAGAAAATGGGGTGGGGGTGGGGAAAACAGTTTCAACAGAGATCTGAGCAACAACTAACAGTACAAACTCTAAAACCAAAAAAAAAATACTCAGCTCTGTATATTTGCAGATAGACTGGAAAGCAGTCTCTCTGAACACAGGTTCCAGCAATTAAATGCAGGGTGTTACTAACAGATCTAATTTTCTGCAAGTGATCCTTGAGTTAGATAACACACAAGCTGTAAAAAACAGTTATACAAACTGAAGACATGGCAGAAAATAGGGGGAGGGTGGGGAAAAGAGTTTCAGCAGAGATCTAAGCAACAACTAACAGTACCAACTCTAAAACCAAAAAAATATATACTCAGCTCTGTATATTTGCAGATAGATTGGAAAGCAGTCTCTCAGAACAGGGAGACAACAGTTTCAACAGAGATCTAAGCAACAATTAAAAAACTTTAGAACCAAAAAATATACTCAGCTCTGTATATTTGCAGATAGATTGGAAAGCAGTATCTCAGAACACAGGGTCCAGCAATTAAATGCAGGTTGTTACTAACATGTCTAATTTTATGCAAGTGATCATTGAGTTAGATAACACACAAGCTGTAAAAAACAGTTACCAAATGAAGACACAGCAGAAAATAGGGTGGGGACAGTTTCAACAGAGATTTAAGCAACAACTAAAAGTACAAACTCTAAAACCAAAAAAATATACTCAGCTCTGCATATTAGCAGATAGATAGGAAAGCAGTCTGTCAGAACAGAGAGACAACAGTTTCAACACAGATCTAAGCAGCAATTAACAAACTCTATAACCAAAAAAATATATACTCAGCTCTGTATATTTGCAGATAGATTGGAAAGCAGTCTCTCAGAACACAGGTTCCAGCAATTAAATGCAGGTAGTTACAAACAGGTCTAATTTTATGCACGTGATCCTTGAGTTAGATAACACACAAGCTGTAAAATCAGTTATATCAACTGAAGACATGGCAGAAAATAGGTGGAGTGGGGAAAACAGTTTCAACAGAGATCTAAGCAACAACTAACAGTACAAACTCTAAAACCAAAAACATATACTCAGCTCTGTATATTTGTAGATAGATTAGAAAGCAGTCTCTCAGAACAGGGAGGCAACAGTTTTAACACCGATCTAAGCAACAATGAAATTCTATAACCAAAAAATATATACTCAGCTCTGTATATTTGCAGATAGATTGGAAAGCAGTTTCTCAGAACACATGTTCCAGCAATTAAATGCAGGCTGTTACTAACAGGTCTAATTTTATGCAAGTGATCATTGAGTTAAATAACACACAAGCTGTAAAAAACAGTTATAACAACTGAAGACACGGCAGAAAATGGGAGGAGGAGTGGGGAAAACAGTTTCAACAGAGATCTAAGCAACAACTTACAGTACAAATTATAAAACTATATACTCAGCTCTGTATATTTACAGATATATTGCAAAGCAGTCTTTCAGAACAGGGAGATAGCAGTTTCAACAGAGGTGAAAGTAACAATTAATAAATTCTAAAACCAAAAAAATATACTCTGCTCTGTATATTTGCAGATAAATTGAAAAGCAGTCTCTCAGAACACAGGTTCCAGCAATTAAATGCAGGCTGTTACTAACAGGTCTAATGTTATGCAAGTGATCCTTGAGTTAGATAACACAAAAGTTGTAAAAAACAGTTATAACAACTAAAGACATGGCAAAAAATGGGAGGGGGGTGGGGAAAACAGTTTCAACAGAGTCCTAAGCAACAGCTAACAGTACAAACTCTAAAATCAAAAAATATACTCAGCTCTGTATATTTGCAGATAGATTAGAAAGCAGTCTCTCAGAACAGGGAGAAGGCAGTTTCAGCAGAGATCTAAGCAACAATTAACATACTCTAAAACCAAAAAATATATACACAGCTCTGTATACTTGCAGATAGATTGGAAAGCAGTCTCTTAGAACACGTTTCAGCAATTAAATGCAGGCTGTTACTAACAGGTCTAATTTTATGCAAGTGATCCTTGAGTTAGATAACACACAAGCTGTAAAAAACAGTTATAGCAACTGAAGATATGGCAGAAAATAGGGAGTGGGGTGGGGAAAACAGTTTCAACAGAGATCTAAGCAGCAACTGACAGTACAAACTCTAAAACCAAAAAAATATATTCAGCTCTGTATACTTGCAGATAAATTGGAAAGCAGTCTCTCAGAACAGGGAGACAACAGTTTCAACAGAGATCTAAGCAATAATTAAACTCTAAAACCAAAAAATATATATTCAGCTCTGTATATTTGCAGATGGATGGAAAGCAGTCTCTCAGAACACAGGTTCCAGCAAATAAATGCAGGCTGTTTACAACAGGTCTAAATTTATGCAGGTGATCCTTGAGTTAGATAACACAAAAGCTGTAAAAAACAGTTATACCAACTGAAGTCATGACAGAAAATAGGGGTGGGGTGGGGGAAATAATTTAAACAGAGATCTCAGCAATCACTAACAGTACAAACTCTAACAGCAAAAAATATACTCAGCTCTGTATATTATCAGACAGATTGGAAAGCAGTCTCTCAGAACAGGGAGACAACAGTTTCAACAGAGATCTAAGCAACAATTAATAAACTCTAAAGCCAAAAAATATATACTCAGCTCTGTATATTCGTAGATAGATTGGAAAGCAGTCTCTCAGAACACGGGTTCTAGCAATTAAATGCAGGTTGTTACTAACAGGTCTAGGTTTATGCATATGATCCTTGAGTTAGATAACACACAAGCTGTAAAAACAGTTATACCAACTGAAGACACGGCAGAAAATATGGTGGAGAAAACAGTTTCAACAGAGATCTAAGCAAAAACTAACAGTACAAACTCTAAAACCAAAAAATATATACTCAGCTCTTTATATTTGCAGGTAGATTGTAAAGCAGTCTCTCAGAACAGGGAGACAACAGTTTCAGCAGAGATCTAAGCAATAATTAACATACTCTAAAACCAACAAAATATATACTTAGCTCTGTATATATGCAGATAGATTGGAAAATAGTCTCTCAGAACACAGGTTCCAGCAATTAAATGCAGGTAGTTACAAACAGGTCTAGTTTTATGAAAGTGATCCTTGAGTTAGATAACACACAAGCTGTAAAAAACAGTTATACCAACTGAAGACATGGCAGAAAATAGGGGTTGGGGTGGGGAAAACAGTTTCAACAGAGATCTAAGCAACCAAAAACAGTACAAACTCTAAAACCAAAAAAATATACTCAGCTCTGTATATTTACAGATAGACTGAAAAGCAGTCTCTCAGAACAGGGAGACAATAGTTTCAACAGAGATCTAAGCAACAATTAAAAAACTCTTAATCCAAAAAAAATATATACTCAGCTCTGTATATTTAGAGATAGATTGGAAAGCAGTCTCTCAGAACACAGGTACCAGCAATTAAATGCAGGCTGTTACTAACAGTTCTAATTTTATGCAAGTGATCATTGACTTAGATAACCCACAAGCTGAAAAACACAGTTATAACAACTGAAGACATGGCAGAAAATAGGGGATGGGTGGGGAAAACAGTTTCAACAGAGATCTAAGCAACAACTAACAGTACAAACTCTAAAACCAAAAAAATATACTCAGCTCTGTATATTTGCTGATAGATTGGAAAGCAGTCCCTCAGAACAGGGAGACAACAGTTTCAACAGAGATCTAAGCAACAATTAACAAACTCTAAAACCAAAAAAATATATACTCAGCTCTGTATATCTGCAGATAGAATGCTTTAATGATTAAAACAAGCATCATGGATAATCTGGAGAATGTACAGATTCAAGGGGTGGCGATCTGAATCCATAAAGGATAACAAACTTGCGCAGGTAATACTAGTGGTGAATGTTGCAAATTATATGGGATATCTATTGTCAGAGCTTATTGACTGGGAAAAAGTCATAGGAACCACGAGGCCACATCAAATGTTGTGCATATTGCTTTCAAATTTAGATAAGAATAGTTGCTTAATAAAGCACACTTGACAAAAGGCACAAAGATCAACAGCATGTATTTAAGAATTTATCAGGATTATTCTCAACAAATTCTCAAGACAACAGCGGGATATTGATAGGTCTGTGCTGAAATAAAAGTGACAGAATGTGCCATGGATTATGGAGCAAAGATACCTAATGTTGGTAGTAGAGAGATACGGGCAAGTGTTTGAGAGTCTTGAGGATATGATGAACTTTGTCAGGCCCTAGAGAAAGCATTTATGTCACAAATAGTGGTGCCTGCAGAGAGGATACAGTGCAGTGGGAATCGGGGATGGGGGTCAAGATGGAGAAGTTAGTGAATAGGTGTAGACAGCTAAAAATCAAAATTTTTAAATTTATGTGACATTAGCGTTCTGGGAAAGTCTGAATGGGCATGAACCCATTTTCAGCACAGGGAGACAAGCTCCAGCAGAAAAGATGATTTTTCTTTTTTAACAGAGTAACATGTAAGACACTGATATAGTAGTAAGTATTACAATTAAATGAGATAAGTATTCAAGATAAAAAATACAGAATCGTAAACCCAGAATGAGAACTGGATATTGTAGTCAACATTTCAGTTTGCATAGAAAGGATGTCTATATACAAAAGCAATGTACATGCATACAACACTTTAAAAAATAGGAACAGAGTAGACATAACAGAGGGTTAGTTAAGGAATACTGTAGGATTAAGGGTATCGAATGGAAAAGAGCTAGTAATACGAGCTGAGAAAGGAGAAGAGGTAGAGAAAAAAGGGGGAATAAGAAATGTGATAAAGAACAAAGGAGTTAAAATAGCATAATGAAACACATAGACAGGACAGCGATACTGAAAGACGTAAATGAGAGAGACAGCTGTGTCATCCTGGTGTATTATATGTGCAAACCTGGGATGTGAAGAGGAATTCTTTGAAGAATTGTTTAAATAAGTGACTACTGGGAAATAATCTAATATCCATGGGTATCGTATTCCAAGCTTTTGCCACAGAGTTGGAATATAGACCGTGGCTTTACTAGGTTTATAGGCAGATTGAGCAATTCATGAGTTTATAGATTAATAGTTATATACTAGGCTAACTACCACCAGGTCCTTTATAAGCCCAGCCATGCAATCCAACCCAGTTGTGTCCCTGTGTATCATGGGTATTTATTAGGAGGGGATATGTTAGTTAGGATGTTTCTAGAGGTTGCATGGGGGGGGGGTGTTAGTTTGAGTATTACTGTCTGCCTCTGTCAAGACATGGGGGTCCAGACCCAGGGTGAATTTCTGATTTCCCATCCATTGGTCAAGGTTATGAATAAATAGGGTTAGGGATAGACTCAACTTCACATGGATGGGGAGCCTGTTCCAGAGCATAGAAGTCTTCTGAGACACATAACTGTCTCATCAACATGCCTTATTTATGTCACAAGCAATCTTGGATCTTGTGTTTCTGATATTGTTCATTTTGCAGATGTGCAAAAGGTCCATAACAGTTGGATCCAAGGATGCCTTGTAAGCCAGGCATAGATCACCTCTCAGTAACCTGTAGGAGACAAAGTATAGAGATAGGCTTTAAGGCAATCCATATATGACAATGTGCTTATACCATGGATTCTCATAGTAAAGAACCTTTGTGGGCACTCTAACCGTTGCATGTATTTGGCCAAGTACATGCTGAAAATAGTATTATATTCAGTGTTGGGTCTGATAGGGGCTGAATAAAATGGCACTATGACTTCCTTGGACCTGGATGCCAAGCCCTTATGTCTATGTTAAGTGACATAGAATGATTTTCTTACTACTTTGGCCACATGTTGGTCAAAGGCCAGATTACTGCCTACATATGTTTCCAGATCGCTGACTACTGGGTTAACTCTTAGAGGTTTCTTATCGATGGAGCAATTATCTTGGGTGGCAGTTTTCCCAAAAAGCACAATAATGCATTTCCTGGCATTGCATTTTAGTCTGTCATGGCACCAGTAATTTGTCTGAGTTAGACCCTCTTGTAAGATGTTTATGTCATAGGGGAATTTATAATAGTTCCCAATTTGCAGTCATCTGTGAATTTGGTCAGCCAAAGGCCCTTGTCATTAGCCTTTACCTCAGAGAAGCATATGCCAAATAGAAGCAGTCCCATCATGGTGCCCTGAGGTACCCCACTGTTGCCGAATTTCTTAGTGGAGCTGGTATCACCAATCCTGACTTTCTGGGTCCTACCTGTGAGCCAACTGGCAATACAGTTATGGTTATGTAGGTGTTATGTAAGTGTTTATGCCAAGTTCAATGAGTTTGTCAAGTATACCTGAGTCAGGTATTGTATCAAACACCTTAGCCAGGTCCAGGTAGGCAATATGCACCATTTTCCCCCATCTATTGCCTTGGTGACCTTCTCAAAGAAGTCCGTCAGGTTTAATAGGCATGCTGTTTCCTTGACAAAGCAAAACTAGGTTGGGTCCTGTGTCTGAAGGCTGCCTGTGTCTTTGTTGATCATTTCCATGATACTTTGTTTCATGGCTTTGTATGTTAGACTAGTCAGACTAAGCCTAGTTTCCAGGGTTGGTTGATGGTCCACCCTTATGAAGTGATATAATCATTGCTGTCCTCCATTCTTGTGGTACAAAACCTGTTTTGAGGCTATAGTTGAAAAGTGACTCAAGTGGTCCTGATAGGTCACATTTCCAACTATTTAGGCGGCATCCCAGAATATTGTTGAGACTGTGTTTTTGGCTTTAGTGAGTGCCACCAGGACCTGCTCCCTGTTAATAGTTCGGGGGGTTATGCTAGTTGGTATTTCATGGAGGGAGGTGGGGGAGTGGGAGATGAAGTTTGAGCTGAATTAGTCAGTGAGCAAATTTGCTATGTTACTCCTGTGAGGTCTTGGACATAGCTGCAGAAGGCCTTGTGGTTGTCTTTACATACATACATACATATAGATATTTCAGGCATGGACAATAATGCCCTTCTAGCCTGCCAATATGCGAAAACACTTGTTCCCATAATGTGTCCAGGCTGTTCTTAAAAATATCTAAACTATTGCTTGCTTTAATGTAATTTGGTAGTCTGTTCCATGCATCAGCTCTCTCAGAGAACCAATTAGTAGACTTCTCATTCCTATAGAATATCCTACATAGGTTGTTTGATGATTCTGTACTACTTTTTGATAACCCCAAACATTCCCAGAGGTAGTTGTCCCTAAATGCCCTATATATCTGTATAAGACCTCCTCTTAGATATCTATAAGAGACACTGTACAAGTTCAGATATTTTAATCTTTCATAATAGCTTAAATTTTCACATACATGGATGTCCTTGCTATATTTCCATTGTACCTTTTCCAGTTTACTCATGCTTGTTTTCTTATAGGGTTTCCATATTGTTATTCCGTACTCAAGTTTGGGTCTAGTGTAACTAATAAACAATGACTTCACCATTTCTGATTTCCTAGACTTTAGAAATCTTCTTTATACAACCTACAGTTGTATAATTGTCATTAACCAATTGGTTGATATGATTAGAAAAACTCAAAGCTGCATCTACTTATATACCCAGGTCATTAAATGACTCTGCAGTTTCAATCACTGTGTAATGTTTTAAATATTCTTATAAGGACATATATTAATCATGTATATGAGCCTCTTATAAGCGGGTCTATGTCAAATCTTCGAACACTGGAAATGTCGAATGTCATATGGTTGAGACCATATGTTTGACATTTCAAGTGTTCAAAGGTTGACTTATAATGGTGCCATATGGTGCAGAATGGGAGAATTTCCCTTTTCTGCACTGAAGTGTGGTCTCAGAGTTAATATATTTAAGTGGGGGGTGTGGGGGTGCATGGGGCTTGCCCCCCTGCTAGCACTGTTGGTGTTTGCTTTTCTTTCTTTCTTTTTTTTTTTTTTTTTTTTTTTTTTAAGTAGACATGCGAACTTCCAAATGTCGACCATATGGTCTCCACTATATGGTATTCGACATTTTGGAAGTTCAGATATTTGACATAGACCCTTATAAGCAGGTACTGTAAGCCTTTTTGTTATACAAGAGAATATTAGCCTTGCTTATTATATGTCAGGAGTGAATGAGGCCTGTAAAAGTGTGCACAGCCTCTCATTTTACATGTTATAGACTGGAAAAAGTTCTGTAATAAAGCTTTCATGCTTGGCTCCAAAGAATATGAGCCCCACTGATGCAGAACACAACCTCTCATTTTACATGTTAGTAGTATTGTGAAATAGTCCCAGAGAAGCATTTCCAAGAGTTGTTTTTGAATGGGAGACTATGTCAAAGACACTGGAAAGTCTAATCAGAGAGAAGAGACTAACATATTGTTATCAATGGCTGAATAGCAGTGTCTAGGAAAGCTAACAGGGCAGTTGTGCTGTGGTTTGGCCTGAAGCTGTGCTGAATAAGGTAAGTAGAGTTTCCTGAAGTAGGTAATGTAGAAGTTGCAATATCTTAGAGGGGGGGGGGGAGAACAGATATAGACCTAAAATGCATTATTTCAGTGGAGCTAACACATTTATGATGTGGGATGATGTGAATGTTTCCACAGTAGTGGGACATAATATTCTTTGATGGAATAAATTATTAAAATCAGAGTTTTGGATATTCTGAAGGGAGATTATTAGCAGACGGAGAGCAGGGATTGATTTTGCATAATAAATATTTTATAAAAGAGGTTGATACAGGTTTTAATAAGTAAGAAATATTGAGAAAATTAAGAGGGGGGTTGTGATGGTTTATAGGTGAAAAAGTCCAAAACATACACTGTGAAGCAGTAGGAAACACTTTCCGTCAGCCAAACTCTTCAGTCCAAGCTGTTTTTATTCTTTCAACATACAAAGACACAGATTATCTATCTATCTGAGGATATTTGACTTGGGAGGAGCTTTGTAAGAATTAGTAGATAGTTGTAAAGTATGTCTAGTGTCAATAAAAGGGGTTGAGTAGGTGGGAAGAGAGATGGTAAATATAACATAAGGGAAGAAGCATATGATGGCAGAATTATAGGTGATGGGTCAAGTTAGATAGTAGAAAAAGGAACTATGAGAAGAGAAGAGAAGATAAAACCTGATAGGTTGAATCATACAGGAAGACAAGGGATTAGTTAAATATAGAGGATGTGGTGTAGGTGGGACATGGGGGTAGGGCAGGGCAGAAAAGTGAGCCTGAATGTTGTGGGGAAGCCCGCGTTGGGAGAGGGCCTGCTCTACAGAAACAATCTATCATACTGCCAGTTTTAGCAGTAGGTAGATGACAGTATGGTTTACTTTTTTAAATATTTTACCACAGTTGTATGAATTACTACTGCAGAAGTTAATACTTAGTCCAAGAATACAATATGTTATATGGTACAATGATAACAAGATATAGAAAGTAAGTGTTGTGCTTAAAGTTTTCTTTAGAAATATTACAGAAGTACCAAACACTTTTAATATGTAATCTACTGTAGTATAGATGAGGACAATGGATATAAAGGGGAGTGGATGAGCGTCAGCCAAGTTTTGGCAAGTATGGTTAGCCTTTCATATTGAACCGAGGTACTCAGATTACTGAGTGAAGTAAAAGATAAACAGATTATACTATGTAGAAAGCAACCCATGGAGCAGGTAAAAAAGGAAAAGCCAAGAAGTAAACATCGTACACCAAATGTACAACAGAAGTGTAAAAGGAGGTTGTAAAAGCCAGAATAATGGATATGAGGTTGGGAAGTCTTGCAAGGGCAAAGAATAAGCTGTCTCATGGAGGTGTGAAGAAACTGGCAATCTTGATGCTGGATGGGTTTGGCAAACAGTGCACTGATAAACGACTGATATGAGTGTAACACTGCAACGTGGTCACAAATATGAAGTCAAATAAGCGGTGCCTAAAGAAGATGAAACCATCTCAAAGGAATTTTATCTATATGTCACAGTGAGAATGTTATATAGTGATACTGTAAATCAGAGGTCTGCATCTTGTCGCTTTCTAGATGGCTTCTATATCTTTGTGATGAGTTAGAGACATGGCTCTGCCTAACAGGAGCATTGCTAAACACCTCGGCATTGTTGAAAAGTTTATATGAAATTGTTTATTGACATCAATAAGTAAAATATTTGCTTTTAAAAATTAAAATGCATAAGTCTTTTCTGTTATTTAATTCTTTAACCAAGATGCTATATCCATCTTGTCTCTCAGAATATTGGTCAGTGAAGACCTTTTCAATAATGACCCTCCATATCTTTTGTGCTGCTGCCCTCTAATGTAAATTGCCAGTTACTGTTGATGGTAGTGAACATGCACTGTTTGATGTTTTTGTTACATTCTAAAATGTTATAAGGGGTAATAAAATATGACAAATTGAAACGGAAAGTTCTACAGGGTTACAGATAGACAAGGACTGGAGAAGGTAAGGAAGATATAAAGGCACCTAAGGAAGGAAAGGATGGAGGGGACAAGGTTTGGTAGAAAAGGGAATGAGAGAAAAGCATTGAGGGCTTAAAAACATAATGTAAGAAAAGGATGGGGAAGACATTCACATTCAGAGGTTAAGCAGCAGTGCAGTAGTGATACCTGAAGAAGTATATGACGGAGATATTGTCAGCTCTGAAGAGGATGAAAAGCAAGTGGGTAGGCAAATGTCTATGGAATTTGATGGAAATTATGGCAAGATTTGTGTACAGAGCTAAAACCCTAATCAAAAGATGAAGAGGGCAGTGGGTGATGTAGTGAGACAGAGAAGCATCTGTTACCTCTGCTCTTTCAGAGAAGTAACAATATGGGGGTGGTATCAAACCAATCACAATTTCATTTTTTTTTACTTTCTGTCTTGTTTTCCCTCACACTTATACTGTCACTGCTATTTAACCCACTGTTGTTATATTTTCATTGCACCAGAACATCATATAATTGTATTCTTGTGAATTCTGTAAGGCCACATATAAAAATATTAATGTACTTGTTACTGTATAATGCATTTTGTTGTCATTGTTGAAGTATGGGATAGCACAGTGCTGGGGGGCTAATTTTGCAGCTTCACAGACTTGGTTCTCTGGTACTGTGGTTAGCTTAAGTGTTTTTTATGCAAGGTCTATGTGTCCTCCGTATGTCCATGTGGGTTTTCTCTGGGGTCTATGCTTTCAGTCCATATATCACATACATGTTGAAATACTTTAAATTGCCAGTAGGTATGTGCTTGTGGAGAGGTGTCATGTGATAGACTGGCATCCCATCAATGATTGATTCATTGCCTAACACCCTTATCTGGCCAAGACAGGCTCTGGTTTTCCTGTAATCTGAACAAGATAAACTGCTTATCAGAGAATGAATGAAATGTATAATTTGTCAAGGTGTAATGCATCTCATCTTATACAACCTATGGTTGAGTTTTATGGTGATGAAGGAGCAATGCTGATGTAAGGAAGTAAATCTCAAATCACATATGGGGCATTTAACTAATGCAAGTAGTGAGAAACTATGGATAGCTAGTATTAAGGCTATGGTAGGAGGGTGGTGTTAAGAGACTAAATGGGGGACTTGATTTCAATGAGGACAAGGTGACAGAGAAGCTTGCTGGGCCAAGCATCCTTATGGTCACAGGTAGTCATGCCCAGATATGACAGCAGAGTAAGGAAGTAATAGAGGCAGGCAAACATGGATATGATAAAGGCAAAAGCAGATACAGGAGTGACAAGAGGAAGAAGCACAGGTTGTAGGGACATGTTAGGCATTGAGAGTAAGGAGAAAAAAGGTGTATGGGAAGGGAATTTATGAAATCCTTCCTGAGGTGTGCAGATGTTTAATAACCAAAACTCACAGATAGTAGCAGCATCCAAATTAAGGGAGGACAAAGTCAGTGGGTGAAATAAGAGAACAGCCAGGAGTCAGCAAAGAATGCTTTAATTTGTGGAGAGAGTACAAAAGAAGGGAGAAGCTGTGCTTTTTTAAGTTTATTATTTTAAATTTACCACAAATTAATGCTACCATGTTTGCATGTTTTCATGTGACTAACTTGCATTTTTGTGTATACGCAGTTGTAAATTTTCATAAGTCCAGAATCACAGACTTACAGATGTTTTGTACTTATTTCCATGTTTTTGATATTCTCCTGTTTGCGAGATCTCATTTTGAGCAATAATTTGGGGTCAGCATACCATTTAGCATATTGTATTTTAGATTTGCCATTACAAGGCTATAATATATATCGTTAACAAAGGATACATTTATGCACATGTTCAACATGTACATTCTTCTGGGAGCACAAGGCTTGTGGAAGGCAGGACTAAGAATGTGCGGCCGAAAGTAAATGACTGAGACGGGATATGGGGTTGGTGAATTCATGCAGAGTAAAGTGGTGTATAGATTCTGATGTCCAAGACTGAAAGGATACAGAGAGAAGATACTGGTTAGTCCTTGTGGCAGTGGTTGTGGGATAAGGAAGCTAGATTTTACATGGTGGAACCAGATGACTGCAAAAACAATAATGAAGGAGCAACTATATCACGGTAAGAGGCAAGGATAATTTAGATGAAAAGGGAGAACAGTACAGATACAGAAAGGAATACCAGGATGAAGAGAGTCAAGCAGGAAAGGATGGGAAGAAGAATAACAATGCAATGAGAATGCTGGGAAGAGCTGGAAATGCTATGGATGAGAGGATTTGCAGAGGGGTAGCACTCCAATTGAGTCAACTAAGGACCCGAGGCATTCTAGGTCATCTTTTATGCACTTTGCCAAGTATAGCCCCTCCTGCCAAAGGTAGTGGAGAGTGCCAAGCTCAGGATGGACAGAGTATGAGATGGAAATAAGACACACTAAAAAAGTAGCCATCATCCTATAGGGATTAGGGACACATCACAGTAACATGACAGTGGGAAGCATATTTAACCCCATCAGGAAGGCAGATTTCTAATGAAGTTAGGCAAGGAAATTGCAGATGTGGTACTTTTGCAGAAATTAAGCTGAGGAGAAAGGAAAAGCAGAAGCTTGGTGGTGGGATATTGTAGGAGTCAGGGATAAATATGGTCAGAAGGGAAAGAGTGCAGTAGTTATGATGTAAATGACATGAAGGAATAATTTATTTTGTTTTACACAGTGAGGATGAAAGATGATGTATCAAGGGGACTGTATAAGAAGGGGTATTATGTGGCCCCCTATTGAAATTTTGGCACTCAGAATGCCAAGTGCCAACAAGCTGAACAAAATGGGGAAACTGCAGAATAAAAGCAATTCTCAAACATCACTGTTCTCCTTTAAACTTCTTTTCTGCATGGGGGAAAGCTCACATGCACACCCCCCGAACTTATTTATACCAACTCTGAGATTGCCATACCTCAGAGAAAAGGTCATTTTCTGGAAAATTGCCATCTCAGACTTAGTATATGTAAGTTTGTTCTTTCAGTCATTAAATCTAGCAAGTTCCAACATTTCAAATGGTTACAGTGTTGTGTAAGATTGACTACACACACTGGACAAGTTTGGAAAGGGCTGTTTTTATAGTATGCTTTTGAAAGGCAGCATAAAAAACAGAGCTGAGGGAATTAAAGTTGATATGGGATTTTAATGTTAGCATACAGTTGGAGACTGATGGGACATTTGGGAGGAAATGCAATCTACAATGACTTAGTGAAGGTAGAGGAACAAAGAGGATGGGTGGATATGTGGTGACTCAAACACATTAAAAAGAGATAATGCACAATCCTACAGAAAGTGAACAGCAATGAAGTTCACTAGTTAGATTCGTAGCTTGAAGGGAAATAGGTGAGGAAATTGGAGGGGATCCACTCATGGGGCTATGACTCTAAGAATTTCCATCCAAGAAAGTTACATGGGAGAAGGTGGTGGCAGGATAGTTGCATAAGGTGAGACCGAAGGAAATGAAGGACATGATAAAAGAAACAACAATGACAGAATTGAACTCTAAAGGAGGCCTAGTAGGAGAGGCACTTAGGTAGAATGCTGTAAAATGGCTTGGAGGGGAGTTATGATAGGAAGGGAGTGTTACTGAAATTAAAAGGAAGGCAGAGCCAGGTGAAAAAAAAAAAAGATGGAAGAGGGAAAGAAGAACAGCACATTGTTAGTAAGAAAGATGTCGAGTATATATAGTTGTATAAGAAATAATGGATGTGAAGAGAAACTTGACAAGGAGACGGTTCTGGTTCTTAGAAGGATAAAAGGTATGGAAGGAGTTGAGTGAATAATGAAGGTGAAAAGGGGAAAGGGGCCTTACAGAAGAGTTAAGAGTAAGGAAGGGAACATATTTTATTAGGAAGGTACAGACGTGGGAAACAATGGCAGTTGTTTTTCAATGAACAGATTTATAGTCGAAAGCTGTTCCGAAGGGATGGAGATGGGTTTAGGAAGACGGTTATGACTGCACTGGAGAAAACGATTCTGGCAGGTAGCAGCCAAGTAAATATAAGATGATATCACTGATATGAGTGGCTGCATACATAATGGCAAAAGTACTCCACGAACAGAGAGAGAACAGATTGTGGATTTGCAGAGGGATTGTATTCTTAATGTATGTATACGACGGGGTGGGAGGTGGAATTTTAGGCTTAGAGAGTGGGAGTGGGATTTTATGCTTAGGGAGTGGGACAGGGATTTTAGGCCAGGGGAAGAGGAAGGGAACTTTAGGGTTAGGGAGCGATCAGAGAATTTAGGTTTAGGGAGAAGCACTGCAGTTTTAAGTTTAGCGAGTCATCAGGGACTTTACAGTTAGGAATCAGAATCAAATTATACCCTCACATTTCAAACAAATGTTCATATTTCTGGAACAATAGGGGTTATGAAAGAAGTATAAATGGCAAACCCTTTAGCACAAACTATTTTGATAGTGGTAGTATTCTTTAAGTTCTAAGGTCTTAAACCAAATTTTATAAGTCACAGTAAACACAGTAACTGTTACATTTGTAATATTTTGTAAACAACTTACAATACCGTAGCATCCACTCAAGTTATATTTATTCATCTAGCTGAGAGCTTTCATATGAGGCTAAGATGTTCTGTCTGTATTACTTGGTTGTTGAGATATTTAGAAAATGTGAAAATTACATCTATATAACTTAATATAATAAAAACAGCAGTTAATATCTCTTTACCTGCACTAGACAGAGGTCAAATATTAATACAATTGAGTTTGCCATTGTGTAAGCTTTAGGATGAAATCTTTTAAAATGTTGTACATAGCATGGTTTAGGAATTATTGGTGCAAATATGAACAGGCAATATGTGACGCCTAGAGGTGTCAGTAGGAAGTAACTGCAGATGCACCTGGAGGCGTCACTCCATTTATTAATAAGCGAAAGTATTTTTTCAAGACCGGAGGTACTTTAATGTACAGGAGGTACTTTAATGTGCAATGCCTTGATTTACCTGTGGTTGTTAGTGGAAACCAAAAACACTTACAGTGATGGGCATTTTGAACTGTTCCACAGTCAAAATTA
Organism: Protopterus annectens; assembly: GCF_019279795.1. Taxonomy (NCBI): domain Eukaryota; kingdom Metazoa; phylum Chordata; order Ceratodontiformes; family Protopteridae; genus Protopterus; species Protopterus annectens. Next base: position 1,122,082,214 of record NC_056728.1, read on the forward strand.
TTTATACTTGTATTTTGCATAAAGTTTTGATAAACCACCTTATGTTACCCAGTATCCTCTAATTTATTTGTGCAAATAATAGCCATGACAATTTTTTCTATCGATATAATGAACTCTAATTTTGAATCCTTTGTTTTGATCTTATTGTGATAAAATGTTTCTGCTTAATCACTTTTAAATCTTGATTGACATTACTACAGTCATTTAGTTTGCCTCTTTGAACTTGTATATCTTAGTGACATGTATTCGACTGAACGGTTGCTCACCTTAGTTTGAATTCCATCAGTTCTCAAATATATATAGAGTAAGACCCTTAAAATTCCTAATCCTTCTATGCTGCTCTTGAAAAGGGTCAGCCTTAAAAATCTTGTGGGGCTAACCAGGAACAAAATGTTAATTACAAATCACACCATAGGAATATGAATATAATTTATACTGGCAAACATTCTAATGTCACATTACCTGAATTAAAAAGATACCATTACCCTACCTCGCATTCCAGATTACTTTGGATTAGTGGTTAACACTTTCAGAACACATTTATCTCACCCAGCCACAGGTACCTTTATTTCTGTGAGGCAACACTTATACTTGATTTATTCATTATACTTAACGACTTATTTTTTTAAAATACATTTGTAATAAGATGATGATGATCCAGTTATTAGAGTTTGTTTACAAGGTGACCCAGTTCACATGCTTTAAATTCAGTGCATATAAAATTAGGACTTATAAAATGCAAATACTATGTATGTAATTATCATATCAATTTCAATGAATATGTGTAGATATGGAACATAATGGCTATACTCTAACATTTTTATTTTCTTCCTGTGTTTAACTGCTAATATTGACACAGCCCTAGAAAAAGACATAATGCCTATATATCTGACAGGGTCTATATCACATAGTCGAAGTTCCGTAACTTCGACTATCATATGTACGAACACATATGTCCAAAGTTATAGAACTTCGACTATGTGTAAAAAATTAAAAAAAAAAAAAAAAAAAAAAAAAAGGGAAAACAAAATAAAAGGTTGCATGCAGGGGGCAAGCCCCCCTGCACCCCCCACTTTATAAATATACTAACTCCGAGGTAGCGCTACAGTGCAGTAAAGGGAAAATTCCCTTTACTGCACTGTAGCACGGCCTCAAATTTGGTATATTTAATGTGGGGAGTGCATGGGGGATTGCTCCTTGCTTACAATCCTCAGGTACATTCTTTTTCATTTTATTTTTTTATTTTTTTTTACAATCAAAGTATGACAACTTCAAACTTATGTTTTCGACCATATCACGTTCGATGTTGTCATACTTCCACTATGTGATATGTGATCGACTGTATCTGACACAGGAACAATGGTTACAGCCTCTCAGTGACTCTTTAATCATTTTCATCAAACAAAGTGAAGCAATCAAGTTTCAGTTATACAGAGATAAGAAGAGTTATCAAATCAACCAGAAATTATACTCCGGATTTTTGGAGTGGTTTAGTATTTGTCAAATATAAAATCATCTCTATGGTAAAACTTTAAAATGTGCAGACACATGTAATCAAATACAGCTGAGGAAATACGTGTGATTATTATACCTACTTTAAAGAGCTAGCACTTACTGATAAACTCAAGCATCAGGAAATAATACAAGATGCAATCTGAAATCTATACCCTGGCTACCATTATTTATTTAGTGTCTTCTTGCCAGGTGTTCTTAGTACATAATTAATTTTGTATAGCAATTACAAAAGAGAAAGGTGAGATTTCACCTTGGCTTAAACACTAAGCTATGCAAACAATGTTTTTATTATACCAAAGCCCTAATCTTGCTTGTTTACTAGACATCTGTTTACAATAAGAGTGCATCAATAATAGATTGTGTGTGTGTGTGTGTGTGTGTGTGTGTGTGTGTGTGTGTGCATGTGTGTGTGTGTGTGTGTGTGTGTGTGTGTGTGTGTGTGTGTGTGTGCGCGCGCGTGCATGCGTGTGTGTGTGTGTGTGTGTGTGTGTGTGTGTGTGTGTGTGTGTGCGTGTGTACGTGTGTGTGTGTATTTGTCTGTGTGCTGTGGAGTGGGACTGACATAGACATGAAGGCTTCACGAGTGACACAAAGTAACTTTTTAAAATGTAACAGATGACTTGGTCCTTTTCAGAACAGTCTTATAATCTGATCTTGTATGTATGTGTGCATGTATACATTTACGTACTGGGCAGGAATAATTGATTCCATTTAGTGCAAGTTAAAAAGGTAATCTACTCTCAGAGAATTAGGAACAGGTATCACACATAACAGACATGATAGCATTACTATTTGTATTTGCAAAACATTCATTCATTCACTGTGGAAATATTGAAGACTGAAGCAATGAGTGTAATGAAACAAATGGTAAAAATGTCCTGTATTACCAAACTTCTTCACCTACATCAGCACTGGAGATAAATATGAAGAGGAAGACTGTTGACTAAGTTTCATTTGCAGAGTCAGTACTTTTTTAGATGGGGAGAAAATATTTGCTGAATAATATACACATCAATGGAGAGTATTCAAAAAGTACAATGTTGTGTGGTAGTTTCAGTGATTCAGTGATGCAATATACAAATTCTGGGCCTACAAAGGCCATTTTAGATTTTGTCTTATTGCTGTCCCAGATGCATAAAGTAATATTTTAAAATATGTTATTAATAATATCTTAAAAGATACAAGATCTTTCAACAATCTAATAAGCCTAGCTAATGAATTCCAGGCCTGACTGTCCTTAATGTGAAAAAAACGAGCTTTTTAATTTTGAATTTGCAGATGGTAATATAATCAACATATTATTATTTTTAGTAATAACATGATCAACAAAATCTGTATCCAACGTGTCAGCTGTAATAGGATTTCTGGAACAACAAAAAAAAAGCATTACAAGTTGCCCCTCAAAAGCCTGTATGCAAAAAATATAGACAGCTGTTCAAATCTCTCTGTTTATGACAATTGCAACCATTTATTTGCTTAGTGATGATTTTCTATATATGTTTTAATATCTTTAATTCTGAAATACTCAAAACACAAAAGGACCATCCATATTCAATAATCGGATGCACACTAGTTGTGGATACCTTAATTAATACCTGACTATCTTTACTTGAAAAGAAGCGAAAAATGTTTCCTATAAGTCCATAACATTTTCTAAGTATATTTATGTAAAGTTTAAATTAGAATCCACCATTATCCCTAATTTTTTTATTGCATGAGTCAATGCACAAACATAACTGTCCTATGCATAAGAATAAAAATCATTACAGGTCCCAAAATGCAAAGTGTTACATGTGTTAATACTGAAACGTCTCTCTCTAGTTAATGCCCACTCATATAATATATCTAAAACTTCTGCAGTTGATAGCACTCATTTATATTCATAACAGATCTTCCAATTTTAATATAATCTCAGATTTACTCAACCACAACTTATCTGAATTTGGGCTTTCAGACATTACCAATCCAAATAAAAATTGTCCCCATACTGGCCTTTGTGGAACTCCTTTAAAGATGGTTTTATAATCAGAGTAACTTTTTAATTCTTACTCTATATCTTCTGTGTGACAACTATTGTGAAGCCCACCTAATTATATATATATATATATATATATATATATATATATATATATATATATATATTTATATATACACACATCATTGTTTGCTTGTTTAAAAGTGTCAATAACCATAATATGGGGAATATTATCAAACACTTTGCCAAAATCCAAATACAATATACCAAATGCTAAACTATAGTCCAAAGAGTAAATCTGATAAAAACTTATTAGTTTTTTGTACTTGATCTATCTGAGAGAAATCCATATTTGTATATATAGCTCTGCTAAAATTCAATGTGTGCTTGAATGTCAAATTGCCCTTTCAAAGCACTTCCCCAATATATGTGTGAGGCTAATTGGCCTATAATTATCGACCATATAGCTCAGCTTACTCTTTTAAATTGGGACCACAACTGCCTCTTTCTAAATGTTGTGCACATATGCCTCATTAAAAGTCCTTTGAAATAAATGTTCCAAAGAAGGTAACAATTCCTTTATAGTTCCTTTAAAAAAATAATGGTTTAGACCATCTGATCCTGCAGAAGAATTAGGTTTTATTCTTAATATCAACCAATAAGGGAAACACATTGTGTGGATTATTATATGATGGAATACTTAATAAAAAATCCACAAATAATTTTATCAGCTCACTTGACTCAGTAATATAATTTGACCCCTCTTTTAATATTATGATTCCTCAAATGTTATCAAGTCAATAGCTTATCCGATATTTAAATAGACCTTTATTATTATCTTTTATTTTTGTAGCAATATTATTTCATAACCTTTTCTCACTTCTTTTATTTCCTTTAAATATATCTTTCTAAATCTATTATATTTAATTTTATTACTAACTGTTGGATGATTCTAGTAATATCTCCATATATTATCGTTTTTCTTCTCAGCTTTAATAACTTTGTATTCCACCATAATTGACTACGCTCTCTGTTTCCATTCTTAATTTCTACTGTAACAAAACCTTCTATTAAATAATTTATATAGTTATAGAAACATTTCCAGTTGTCACTTATATCTTTGTTTTCAAAAAAAAAAAAAAAAAACTTTCCCAGTTCCATTAATGATTATCATTGATGATCAAATCAAAATCTGTTTGATAATTCCTTTTAACTAATTCCTTTGTTTAATGGGTATTGAATTCAAAACTGAAACATCAAAACTAAGTCATAAATAATCTGATTTCCCTAACTGTGGTCTTACATCGCAATCATTTAACTTCAGTCTTTGACTTGACTATATAATGTCCAAGACATTTTCTTTGTATAAATTAATTTACACTTTGTGAATAACAATTAGTTATACTATCAGTAAGTTTATTGTACTGATTGATGCAGCAGGAGCTGTTCATTCAAAATTAGGAGCATTTGTATCCCTTGTAATAATATCAACATTGTCTTCAAGCCATTTACTAATACGTTGTGTCATCCTATCATCATGTTCTTTAGTAATGTTTGGTGGCCAATAAAAGACAGATAATTCACAACTGAATTTCCCACCCACCATCTATACTACTATAGATTCAGCAATTTAATCACTAAATATTAATAGAGAATCACGTTTCTTTGAAATATATATAGATACCCCTCCTCCCCTACAATCAGATCAAAAAATGTGATGCCCAACAAAGCCAGGAATAGTTTGTGGTTTCATATTATTATTGAACCATGTTACATGGTGGTGGTGCTGCAGTAGCGTTGTCGCCTCACAGTAAGACCCTGTCCGGTTCGACTCTTAGCTAGAGCGTCTTCTGCGTGGAGACATGCATGAATGGGTGTACCTTCGTTGAAGGTTGTGAGTCAGGGCTGGCAACTCGGTACGTAAAAATCAACTGCCAATCATTAGCGGGCCGGAGTTCCGCTGTGGCAACCCCTAGCTGGGAAGAGCTGAAAGACACAACAACAATAACAACTGTTATAAACAATACATCTATTAAATCATCCACTATAGTAGCTTCCAGTTCCCCATTTTATTATTGAAGCTACAATTATTTGTTGACAAGAATTTTAATTTGATATTATTTAAACTTAAAAAATATAACTGAATCTTCTCTAAAAAAATCTTTAATCAGTTTTGTTAAAAGTGATCACAACACTTTGTTACCCATATGACTCAAGTGCAGTTTATCTTTGCAAAAACATAAAGGCTTAATATAAAAACATTTCGCAAAATAAAAGGTTTTTATTGATTTTAATAAAGATTCAAGGCTTAAAAAATTGACTTTGCTTGCAGTCTTGTAATTCATTGACAATGGGAAAATTCTCTAAAAACCGAGTTTTACTCAGGTCTATTGCATGTCTCACAGCCATTGTAAAGGACTCATGATTAGTCCTGGCTACATCATTATTCCCACCTAATACTTACTATGATGATATCATACCTCGGTCCATTTTGATATTATTTTTGTAATTCTAGCTCTTATATCAACCATCTTACATCCCCTCAATGTTATTAATATCACCACATCTCTGTTAACGCTTGGTATAATACTTCTCAAGCCTCTCAGCATCGAGGCCCCAATGATAAGGATTTGCTTCCCATTCTTTACTTGCTTCACTGCATGGGGGCAAGTATTAGGATCTTTTCTTTTTTCATTTGTGTGACATCATGAACATCTCTACTTTACTTCATAGGTGCATATTATTCAAAACTGTGCCATTTTTTTTCTTCTAATGACTGTGAAGTATCAATTATTACCTCAGCAGGTTTATCAACCCCACAATCCAAACTTATTACTACATTGTCATCACCTACAACAGCATCCTGGTGCACAGCATCCATTATAACTTCTACTTGAGTGCCTTCATCAACTTCTGTTTTGTTACCTATAGCAGGGAAAGGTCCCAATATGTCCTTTTCACTTTGAGTAGATCTAGTACAAACATAAAGTAAATCTTCAGAAAATAGACTTTTATCTACTTGGGTAGATTTACAACTACTAAAAAGTACAGCCTGGATTTCTGAATTATTTAAAATTTCAACACTTGGAAACATATTACAATACTCTGGTTTATTAGATATTTCCTTGACCATACAATTTTTACACAACTCAATAATCACTGTAAAACATGCAATACTCACACCAAAAGATCAATAATTTTATGCATTTACTTAACTTTCTTCTAGCTAACAGGTCGTTAAGTTCCATTACTCCATTCAGGTTCTTCTTTTTCCCCTTTGTAACTAATTAAGCAAAAGTTGCATCTTTGGAAAGCTGTAACAGCCTTTTCCTTTTTATAACATACTAGTCGTTACCCTACTGGTGGATGAAGTTTGAACCCTCGAGCTTTGACTGCCCAAGCCTCATCTTGGCTATGTAGGAAATCATTTTGGCAAGTTGTGCAAGGAGAGATTTACTTTTTGAGGGAATTTCCCCTTTTTCAAGTAAGGGTAACCTCATAGTTGGTATATTTTAGTTTAGGGGATATGGGAGCTTGCCTCCCACATTGGGGCTACAGGGTAGCTTGGCCATACAGAAACACTTTAAAAAGTGTTTTTGGCAAGTAGTTTTTGGCAAATGCAGTTCAGGAGTTCCAGTCCTTGGTGTATTCACTTTCATCAACTCATAGTAGAAGCTGTACTAGTACAGTACAGGTGTCTCGAATTTTACTCTCACAGTGAGATTTTTAATAGAGTTGCCCCATTGAAAGAACCCTGTGAAATCCTCCCACATTGATTTATAATACTAGCTGGTTTCAACAAATTGCATTGCATTTTATGAATGGATTCAACCCAGTGATAAACCTTAGCATCAAGCTCATCCAGCCACTGTCGCACACAAGTCCATATGCTAAAACAAAAAAGTTGTTTTTACCTGATGCAACAAAAATCCTGGCAGGACCTCTCAAGGTACATTCTGTTAGGGGAGCTACCATTTCAGGTTATTTTTAAATATTTTGTCTCAGGGTATATAAGGCTGCAACCTGGTTAAACAGAAGAGGATGTTGAAGATGAGCTTGATCTTAGGGACTATTATTGTCAGATCTTGTAATGGTTCTGTTTTAACTGAATCAAATTAACATATTATTTTTAAAGTGATCTTAAATAAGAGACTACTTGTGTTTTGCACATCAGTCACATAGAATTGGAATACCTTGACTATAGATAAGGATGTTAGTAAACTAATAGACATAGAACCTAGGTTCAATTTTAGGAACATGAAAAGGCGATTGTGTACACCTAGAAGTTCAGTTAGAGAAGGAGAATGTACAGGAACGCACCCTTGTAACAAATGTTCCTTCTGTACTTATATTGAAACAGATATACATTTTACACACCCAGATACAGGACGAATGTACAGTTTTAAAGTGAATGCTAGCTGTGAGACTGAACATGTAGTATACCTTGCTGTATGCCAAACTTGTAGAAAATTCCATGTAGGCAAGACGGACAGAACCTTAAAGGAGAGGATGAGGGAACATCTCTATCATATTAGTAAGAAAAATAAAATGAATGCTTTAGCTAAGCATGTAATAGAAACTGATGTTGGACATACTTTTAAATTTAGAGTGATAGCAAGAATCTGTGTGAATAAAAGGGGTGGGGCCATCAGAACATTTACAGAAGAAAGAAGCTCAATGGATAGTAATGTTGAAGGCCACTATGGGACATGGTCTTAATGACCATAACCCTTTGAAGCCCAAATTAAAGTCAAGGCCTTTACATAGATAGTGTATAATCCTTACAGCATGTCTTTAGTTTAAAATCCCCTTGTGTCACATTTAATACGCTCTTCATATCAACTGCATTTTAGTGTATATATACACATTAATAGATTAATTAGATTTTTTTTAGATTTGCTACCTAGTTAACATTATATAGTTTAAATGCTTCCTTTTTATTACTCATTTTTTAAAGAGTATATGTATGAATATATGCCTCAATATTTTGATGGATGTGTTTTTATGCTGAATACATCTATTTGTTTTTATGTCTCTTCATTTTTTATGAAAAAGTGTAAGATTCTTTAAATGTTATAGTGAAATAGATCCACTACTTGAGTCATGTGATTTTATTAAGGTATTTAAATGGCTCCTGATTTAATAGTTACACTTGAAGAAGCATTTGGTGAAAGCACTTGTGTCTGTTGAATAAAATCGATATACTGGAATTTGAAGCCCTGCCTGTGTTCCTGCTTTTGTCACATAGTTTTATCATGTTTTTACCACATGACTGTAATAAATTATAATATAAATAAAGATATAAATTGTATGTTTTATGTTATAAATTGCTATATAAATTCCTTTATCCATCACACTAGTCTAAAGAAGTCTCAGGTTAAGAGATGAAAGCACTTACTGGTGTGATAAAAGGGTTTATTATATTGAAAGCTTTTACTTGTGGGAAGCTCCTGAATCCTTTTAAGTGCATTTTGTTCTATTTTACTTCAAATTAAGTTACTGACATCTGTTTTATTTTTATTTTTATGCAGATGGTTATTCTCTTCATATTTCTGTTACAATCTGAACTACCAAGCAACAGTAAGAGAATTTACTGGCTGAAAAAAAGACCTGCTGATAGTGTTCATCTTATTTTATTGGTTACATATATTTTGCAGGCCATTTACAAACATTGTAAAAATGAATATGTTCATAGGTTCATAGGTTCATAGGCTCATAGGTAGGTACTAGGCTATCTGCTCGAGGGCATTTATAAGCCTAGCCAGAGTGTGTCAGCTTTTACCGCCCCATTGATTAATTAACTGAGCCTCTGTCAAGAAGAGCCAATGAAGTGATCCCAGGGGTGTATTTTCTGTTACCCATCCACTCGTTAAGGTTTCTCTTGAAGAGTGTTAGTGAGGGGCTCTGCCTAATGTAGGAATTTTGTTCCAAAGCATGGGGAGTCTCTCTGACAGGAACCTATCCCTCCAGCGTGTTCTATTTATTGTTGTGGTGAGGTTTAGCTCACTAGAGCGAGTGGCTCACAGTGACTTGTATTTCTTTAGGTGGAGCATGTCCATCAATTCTGAGTTGGACATGGCTTTGTAAGTCAGGCAGAGATCACCTCTGAGTAAGCGATATGCCACTGAGTACAGCCAGAGTTTTTCCAGTCAGGCTGCATAGGACATATGTTTGAGGCCAGTAATCCTCTTGATGAGGTACTTTTGTGGTCTTTCCAGCTGTTGGAAGTGTCTTGTGAGGTACATCCCAAATGGGGCATTGTATTCTATGATGGGTCTGATGACTGACGAGTAGAGGGACACTATAACCTCTTTATTTCTAGATGTGACCCCTTTAGTAATTAGATGGGCTACATAGAAGGATTTCCTAACTACTTTGGCAATATTATTGTTAAAGGAGAGATTACTATCTACCTGGGTCCCCAGATCTCTTATTACCTCTTCTGTATTAAGGGGGCTGCCACCTATGTGGTAATTCATGGGTGTTTTGTTTTTCCCAAATGGGATGACTATGCATTTTTTGGCATTTAGCTTGAGACCATGACTTTGACACCCAGGTGTCCGTCTCAGTAAGGCCCTTTTGGAGAATGTCTGTGTCAGCCGGAGAGTCAATTATGACTCCCAGTTTGCAATCATCGGCAAACTTGGTTAGTCATAGTCCTTCTGTGTTTGCCTGTACTTCTGAGAAGTATATGCCAAACAGTAGGGGTCCCAGGACCGAGCCTTGTGGGACACCACTTGTGACTGGTTAAGAGTCGGACCTGGAGCCCACTATTCTTACCGTGTGAGTTCTGTCTGTAAGCCAGTTGGCAACCCATCTTGTGACTTAGGGGTTTATGTTCAGGCTGGTGAGTTTTTTCTATAATTCCTGAGTGGGGAATGGTGTCAGAAGCCTTGGCAAGGTCAAGGTAGGCTGTGTGAACCACCTTCCCCTCATCCATAGCCTTGGTGACTGTCTTGAAGAAATCAACCAGGTTTAGTAGGCATGATCTGCCCTTAACAAAGCCGAACTGGGTCGAGTCAAGTGTTTGGAGGTTCCCAGTATCTTTGTTAATGAGTTCCATTATGATGCGCTCCATAGCCTTGCAGACCAGGCTAGTCAGGCATATGGGGTGATAGTTACAAGGGTCAGTTGTGGCCCCTCCTTTGTGGAGTGGAATAACTGTTGCTGTGCATCATTCTTTTAGCACATAGCCTGTGGAGAGGCTGAGGTTGAACAGTGTGTTTAGCTGGGGGGTTAGTTCATTCTGTAGTTCATGCAAGACACAGCCTGGGACACCATCTGGCCCCATTGACGCTGTGCTTTTGGCTTTTAAAAGGGCTGTTTTCACCTGTGCTTCTGTGATTTCTGGGACACTACACTTTTCCGGTATTGTAGTGGGCCCTTTTGGGGGTAAGAGGGGGGTGAAGTTTGCACTGAATCTATCTGCCAGGATGTTGGCAATATCATTAGGTTCAGCATATTTTGTGCTATTTTGCACTAGCTCAGAGCATATCTGCGAGTTGCCACTTAGATTCTTGGCATAGCTAAAGAAGGCTTTGTGGTTATCTTTTGAATCCATGGCTATTTTTCTTTTGAAGTTAGCCTTGGATGATTTTATGAGGGACCTTAGTTTCTTACTGATACTGATCAGGGATGTCTTTCCTTCTTGGGATTTGCTTTTTTTCTGAGCCTGTTTATGGCAGGGGTCCACCCGACTGGTTTCCTTCTCTTAGGGGAGTGAGTCTTGATTTTGCTATGGATGGCACAATCCATGCATCCTTGTAGGTGTTCATAGAGTGCATTTGTAAAGGTTCCTGCATCTTGGACACTGTTATCCTATAGTGTGGGGGCTGTGAAACTTACCACTTCTGTCTTAAGTAAGGTGAAGTTTGCTATAGAAAAGTTTTTCACTGTGGTTTCCTTGGTTGGGGGTGGTGGTGTGGTGTGGACATCCAGAGTGATTAGTTTATGGACTGATCTAACCAGTGATGGGTTGACCTCCGGTGCAGAACACCTGTTGCCCATGTTGGTGATGACCAGGTCCAATATGTTTTCACCTCTGGTAGGGGAGTTTACCAGCTGATTCAGGGCATTTGAGTTGATAAATTCCAGGAAGCGCTGGACCTGGGAGTTTGTACTTGAGTAGTTTTCCCAGGTAACGGTAGGGTAATTGAAATTGCCCAATATCAGGGTGTTCAGTAGAACCTTCATGTTTTCCAGTGTTTCCAGAAAGGCAGAGTGGTGGTCCTGGGTCATGGAGGGAGATCTGTAGCAGGCCACAATTTGCATTGCAGATTTTCTCAATGTTAGTTGCACATGGATGATCTCAGAGGTATCATGCTGTGCCACTAACCTAGAGGTGTAGGTATCCTTGACGAATATGGATACACCCCCTCCTTTTGTGTTTCGGTCCATATTCTGTGGCCGAAATGTGTGGTATGAGTCGTAGCCCAGTAGTGCTGGGGTGCTCTGTGGAGCCTTGAACCAGGTTTCAGTTACTGCACAGATGTCGACATTCTCCATACTGAGGAGTGCTTCGAGTGCATGCATTTTGAGATTTAAACTCCTGGCGTTGAGTAGAATAACCCTCATTTTTTTATTTGTGCTGTTTACGGAGGTAGGTTTGACTTTTGAGCCTTGTTTAAAAAAGGCATTATGGGGGCAGCAAGAACCTTGGCCAGTATTTGAAAGCCTAGGGGTGACAGGTGCAAGCCGTCTCTTGTGAAGCAATGAGGTTTGTCGAGCATGTCTTCCCAGGCTGACAGACATTGGATCCCTTTTGAATGACACCAGAAGCTTAGCCAATTGTTGAAATTGATATTTTTTTCTTTATATTGCAGTATCATTCTTGGTGAGGGCAGGATGCTACTCAGGGTCAGGGTCATACCCACCTGGGCTACATGATCAGAGAGCTCTTCCATGTCTCTTTTCATGTAGTCCAGGGAGGTACGTCTCAGGTCATTCACACCAACATGAACAATGACAGAGTCATATTTGTACTTGTTCTGGAGTGACCTGAGTGCTTGTGTTATGTGATGGATTCTGGCTCCAGACAGGCAGCAAACAGTAACCTTCTCCTTGTCCAGCCTAGTGAGTGGGACGTCAGTGTGCCTGACTATAGAGTCGCCTATTACTAGTGTGTTAGGTATGTTATTTCGCCTTAAGGGCTGTGATTATTTGGCACATTGATTTTGTGTTTTATGTGTTGTCTGGTCTGTGACAGGAGGTGCAGGTTTTTTGGGTGTCTGCTTTGGAGGTCTCTGATGCTTTTGCAGGTTTTTATTTAGAGCCTCCGAGTATGATTTCATGTATTTATGTGTATTTTTTGCCAGTGCTGGTTTAATATGTCTGTGTGAGGCTCGAGGTGTGGTGCAAGTGTTAACCTTCTCCTCATGACTGCCTGTTCCAGTCTTGGGTGGAGAGAGCATAGCCTCCAATTTAGCTATATAATTGCATCTCTCACATATGTTAATGTTTTGTGGTAGGAGGAGAGGGTTGTCTGTGTACATGAGGCAGTTGTAACATTGCCTCAGGATACCCAGGTTCACCAGCTGGAATGGAGAGTATACCTGAAATTGCCCTTTGGTCATGCCTAAATAGTAGGGTGAGCTGCTTAGTCACTTGGTTAGTGAGGGGTGAATAATGAGCCATGTTCTGCTGGGTAATCAAGTGTCGGGGTATATTAGTGATTGCTATTAGGTCTGAGCAAGTGCTGGACTGTAGGATGCTTTTTAAGTGCTTAGGTTGAGAGTTAGACTACTTTCAAGGGAAAAACTGAAGAGGAGACTTGGTGGAGCCGGGAATAATTTAGCTCTAGCTAACCGGCACTGCTCAGATGTGCAAAACTGTGCAAACATGGTTTTTACAGCAGGGAAATGAAAGAGAGAGAAATGAGCCCAAAATGGCCTATAAACTACTAACTTCTGGGTTGGAACCACTCCTCCAGGGACAGGTGTCTGCTCAAAGCTCCATCTCTCACAGGCGAATAGAGAAACCTCCCTCTATCCAAGTAAGATATGGGCAACTCAGAAACTTGTAACACAGCCCTGAATTCAGCACTATCCTGAAAACTGGACTATACTAGCTTAGAAAGGTGGGAAACAAGGAAATTTTTTTTAAAAGAAAAAAAATGCACTTAAAACAGCTTTAAATGACTACAAACTGTAAAAAATACACTTAAAACAGCTTTAGATGACTACAAGCAATCAGAAAAGGCTTTTAAACAAATTACCTAATTAACCAGTAAAAAAATCTCAAAACTGAGCCCTGTTCCTGTAGTCTTCAATCAGACAAGTTCTAACTGCACACTCCTGCCATTTGGGTGCAGGGAAACCTTCTCCAAAAAAGAAGGCCTGGATTAGTGCTCAAGTTATACAAACAAAGCTAGATTCAGCAGGCCTGAATCTAGTTTATGCAACAGCAAATAAGGAAAACCAATTTCAGTAAGAAACAGTTCAAATATGCAGGCACTATAAGCCTCTAACCAGAAATTCCCAGCTCAGAAGGGCAGAGTCCAGCCTCTCCTCCTACACGAGTGCAGACCACAAATCTTCTTAATGTAAAATGACTGGCCTGAAGCCTAAGTACTTAAACCAGAACTAATACACTTTTATAATAACAGACAGCCTTCAATCAGCAGTTCCTAACTTAGAAGGATGTAAGCTACCTGCCCTGCCACAACAGTGCAGACCACAAACCTTCTTAATGTAAAACAACTGGTCTGAAGCCCAAGTGCATAAACCAAAAGGTTTAGAATGATAGCTACACTTTAATCAGGGTACTACCAAGCAGTAATAAATACAATTGAATTCTTTTAAGAAGGCCTGGTTTAGTGCTCAAGTTATACAAGCAAAGCTAGATTCAGCAGGCCTGGATCTAGTTTATGCTACAGCAAACAAGGCACACCAAGTTCAGTAAGAAACAGTTCAAATATGCTGGCACTATAAGCCTTTAACCAGAAATTCCCAGCTCAGAGGGGCAGAGTCCAGCCTCTCCTCTCACAAGACTGCAGACCACAAACCTTCTTAATGTAAAATAACTGGCCTAAAGCCCAAGTACTTAAACCAGAACTAATACACTTTTAGAATAACAGACACTGAGCCTTCAATTAGCAGTTCCCAGCTTAGAAGGATGTACGCTACCTGTCCTTTATTGTGTTTAGTGTTCTTGTGAGATCTAGGTTAGTGACTGGGATATAAGAAATGGCTTATGTGTAAAAAGTGAGTTTTTGCTGATTAGTTTTGCAGTTTGCTGTCTTTGTGGTGAGGAGGGATAATCAAGAACGCACGCAGTATGTTTCAGTGAAGCCTTCTTTGTCAACAGTCCATTCTGTCAAAACTAACAAAGTGAAAAAAATACTTAATTTCCCTGGGTAAAGGGGAGATGATCATGCCACTGATGGAAGCCTTGTACATTTCCTTACTTAACATAATGTCCTATAACATCACACAACATCAGGGAAGTTAGTAAAATTGAGCAGAATGGTCTATCAACAAAATAAGCTCAAGGGAAACTGTTTATAGACCATTATGACAACATTCTTCATAAACTTTATTTAAATCCTTCTTTAACTGCTCCTTAACTTCTCTAGTATGGAATTCTTTTACCAAACAACCTCTTCAAAAAGTCCAAGATATCACTTAGAAATTTCTTTCTGTGACTCTATATGACATTGAAATTCATGGCTGGAATTCATGGCAAGACATTAAAACAAAAAATAATTTATGTAACCTGGTAAACATAAAACAAATTTCAACTCTGATGTGAGTTGGACAGTGCAAAATGATTTGACTACATAAATACTTACAAATACTACTTAAATAGTTACAATTCCTAATTTCATTTTCATGTGTGTGATCACTGCTTTACTATAAAAATAAGCTATTTTAACCATCTTTAAACAAAAAATTTTAACTTTTAAAATCACCATAAACATGGAGAATAGAAAGCAAATGCTGTCATTGTATCCTCTCAGCTGAGATATTTGGATAACTTTGATGATGGCTTTTGGAGGTCATAGAGAAAGCAGCTAGACATTCCATGAATTGTCAGAATTTTATGTAATTTGTTAAACAATTGTAAAGCAGTTAGTTTTTTGACAAATTAACAACTTGGCAGCTAATTATTGCAATGAAATGATTAAGGCATGCTTCCCAAATGATGTCATTATGTACTGAAGGATGTACTAACTGAAAAAGTATACCAACAGGCATCTGTTCTCCATTTTTTCAGTATCTGTAACATATTTAAGTTTTAGCTGAGAAACTGTTAAAAAGATCTTCTTTTTACAAGAAATTAGTGATCACAAACACTAAGATGTGATCAGGAAAATGGTAAGTCTTTCTTTTTAGTATTCAAAATTCTTTGTAGTTGATCTTTATCCTTCAACAATACCCATACATTTTTAGAATATAAAGAGTTAATTTGTCAGTTAAGATGAAATGTCACCCACTTCCATCCTTAATGAAGTGATTTTCATTACTAGTGCCCTTAAGTTAAAAGCTGACTTCTACCTTTAGTTTTCATGTGGAGGCCAACTAATTTCAAGGTTTTCTACCTTTTGCGTAAGGGGAGTTTAGAATCAGTAGTTTTTCTACATGGATGTATGAACTTATAAATACATATACATACAAAAATAATATACATACATTGTGGTGTGTGGATACGTGTGTGGGGGTATATTCACATATATTTATATACATATGCACACACAGATTTACTTAGAAGAATAATACATTTACACGTGTACACATACACACACACACACACACACACACACACACACAAACACACACACACACATATATATATATATATATATATATATATATATATATAGATATATATAGATATATATACTTATATACATGTATATATATATATATATATATATATATATATATATATATATATATATATATATGTATGTATGTATATATATATATATATATATATATATATATTTACATTTATACATATATATTTTTTATTTTTTATTATTCTTTATTACTATTTCCATATCATATATTTATACAAGTGTATATACAAATATTTGTACACTCATATGTATTCACTTAATCAATTTTTAAATATATTTAAGTTTCAAGTCTTGAGTCTTATTGTCAGTTTTTAGAAGTAGGACTAAAAGCATTATTATGTTTGACGTTTTGGCATTCTTGGTTTAGAATTTTATATATATATATATATATATATATATATATATATATATGTGTGTGTGTGTGTGTGTGTGTGTGTGTGTGTGTGTGTACAACTGTATTTTGTGACAGATCTACATGTTTGTTGTAAGGATTGTAGTGTTGGTTTTACTTGCATGTTTTATTGAAACAGTTCAATACATTTTTAATTAGTTTAATGAAACTGTGCTGAAAAGGATCACATGACTTGGTTTTATTATAAAAGGAAGTTGTAGAAACGTGACTACTTGTTCTGATGAAGTCAATGGTTTATTACCGATGCAATCACTAAACTTAATAAACAATTGAAGTCTGGATCAGTCGTGAGCCTACTTTTTGTCTTTACAAATTTTTGAATATGGTGATCAAAATGAGCTACCATCTTCGATATTTAGGCTACAATAAAGCTTTGATAGCTTTTGTGGGATTTTTGACCTTTACAAATATAAAACGTTCACCAGCTTTGTAATTTTTGATGTAGATATTGTTAATGCAGTCATGAAATGATAGCATGCTTCTTATCAAAACTCCAACATATTTGAAAAATGATAAGCATTTTGTTTGGATTATCATGGTAAGTCAAGTCTGTTCCTTGCACCAAGTAAAATAATAATGGTTTTACCAGTATGTATTTTAATTTTATTCAAAAAAGAAGAAAAAACTCCAGCAGCTAGGATTAATGGCTTATCATTGAAGCTCACAACGGCAAACCAAATAACATAAAAATGAAACACACAAACCAAAACAAGGCCATGGTAATAACAGGTTACCACTTTCACAAGTACACTGCTTGGTTCTTCAGCCCAAAAGGATGAAAAGTAGAGCTCATGTTTTAAACACTTCAAATCTCATAGAACCAATGTGAACAAAGTATGCCTTAACAAGATTGTTACAGCATGATTACATTGTAACCAACTGCAGTACATCTTAAAGGTATACACATTCTCATACTCTATACAACTAAACAGTTAAGATAAAATTAGCTCTTCAAGCTATAAAACTGAAGCTCATCAACTTTAAACACTATAACTTGCTTACATATAAACTAAATCTTATACTAAAACAATTTTAAAAATAAAAACAGACGTATATAACTATGACCGAGTGGATATTTAAAATCTTTCAGCAGATATGCATAACTCTTAACTGCTAATAAAAAACAAAAACAGTTGTAGCATAAACATGTATTTAACTAAAATCAACTGCATATTTAAAACCCTTTAGCAGATATGTGTAGCTCATAAATAGGATCTGTCCTGTCTGTTGTTTAATCTAATAATATCTGTACAACCTGAACTAATTTGGACTTCTAGATGTATAACTCCATTTCTAGTCAGAGTTAAACAGTAGACAAATTGAGAATGTGGCAATTAAACTGAAGTGTAAAGGGTTAACATCATAATTAAAGTTCACTATACACATCTACAATGATGTATTTTAATGCATGAAAAATATACATTCTATAATAAAAGTATTATAGAAAGCAAAGCACTTAAAAACATTTCTCATCTGTATAATGTACAAAAATACCTTCATTAGCCTGAAAAGTACTTCAGTCACCTTGTCAAGATATATATTTTCTGTATACAAGAAAGAAAATTCAGAATACAAAAATAATTTATAGCATATATATGGCTTGTTAAATGAAGCACAGTCCTGATACATTAATACAAATAACTGAACTGGTTTGCATTACCCAAAAATGCTCCATTAGAATTATGTCTTGAAATGTCTCTACTTCTTTTTATAATGCCTTAAGTGATATAATTTCTAAAATACAAACACACACACAATTATAGGCCCTGAGAACTATGAATTTTATACTGTGCAATTATTACTTTCCTATGGTTTACAGCCTATAACAGTAACATTCAGTGTGCTGAATCTAGTAATAAACTAATGTATAGTGCTACCTTACAAACAACTTCCTTTCACCCCACCTTTAGAAATGATACACAACTTTTTGGAAAGATGCACAGTCTAATACTTGTTCACAAATATATCAAAACACACAGGGCTGTGTAACAATATAGTTACTGCTAACTTTTTAAGAAATTATCTGTGTACTGTGCTCAGGAATTCTTTGAGTAAAATGATTGTATAATCTCTGAGAAGCATTAACATTTCTATTACGTGCAGTGTGTTGTACATAACAGCATGTAGTGAACAGTTTATATATCTTATAAAGACTACTTTTGAAAATAGTCACAGTGCAGGGAGAATATTGCGTTTCTAAACACTTTGTTATAAGAATCCCAGTACTTTGGACTATATTGTAGTATACCGGCTCACCAAATACGTAGTATAAAACACTGCCCAGTCCCCACCCCAGCCAGTTGATGTCAGTCTGAGCTAATGAATATTCATTATGACGTGGTTCTCAGCCGCATGGCTATTCATTCTTCAGCATCATCATGCATGAGGAATTGGGTACACCACATTTCTAAAAACATTAAAAAAAATTGAAATTGGTATTGTGCGTACCCTGTGAGCAGTACACTACGACATTGCCCAGAAATGTATGTAAAAATTGTACATACACACACACTGTGTGCAATTTATGCTGAGTAATTTAGTTTCCAAGGAGATGATATCACCTACATGCATTCCTGTCATAGAAATATAAGCAGTGAGATGGTAATGTTTTACTAAAGCCCTCTCCGTTCTTTTGTTTTTTATGCCTATTCCCGATCTCCCTTCCCCAAAACTGCACAGAACATTAACTATAATATAACTCGCCATAATACAAAACCTTTTTAAACTTGCAGGCAGAGAAAAGTTGGCATGTCCTGTCATAAGTATGAACAGACATCTAATTAACAAAACATGTGAATACCAAACAGCACACACAACTCCATTTCTAGTAGGATACTACTTACAAACACAAAAATTAAAAAAATGACTGAAAAGAATGCAAAAATATATAAGCATATTAAAGAATGAAAAATCTATGCATTTAAGAGCATACACAGAGAGTGCATGCTCGCACACAGTAATACATAAACAATCAGCACCCCTCCCCACAAATATACTTATTCTAATACATTGTTAATTGGGGAATGATTGTTATATGTATTTAACGATAACATGACACTGGTCCACTGTTGATTTCTGACTCAGCACGAAATACAGATTCAATAACAAATAAAATGTTGGTAAAATGAGCAGAAAAAAGCGTGCAGCAAGAAAAGGAGTTGAACACCGGCTGCGGGCTACAGGGATGTCTATACATACATGCATTCAAATAAAAAGAACAGGCACACCACATTCCACTGACAATTAATATTTTTGAATGAGTATATAAAATTATAAGTGATGGCTTATAGCAGTTACATATTTTTCTCACTAATGGTCAGATATAGCAGCAATGAGCCGCTGTGAGGTGCTAAATGATTATGCAACAACAATTATTTATTTATTTATTTTTTGTATGCTGCATAGCTTGATATAGATGAGAACTGTATATAGGTTATCTAATGTATATAGGTTTTATTTTTGTAGGTCTGTATATTGTTTGTTATTGTTTTATTCTCTGTTATATCGTTTTTGGTTTTGATATAACCCTAATAAAAAGGAATTGAAAAAAAAAAAAAAAAAAGCAACACCAATTATTTTTAAAAATTTATTAAAAGAAGTGCATCGGAATGTTCAGTAGTCAGGGCTGCTTAGCTACATTCAGTAATCACAGCAGCTCATCTACATTCATTGTATGCATGATGTCAGTAGCTAATATGCATGGTGTGCCAATCATGCCTTATTTCATATTCTGGTTGCTCGTCAATCACCTTGGCAATGTCCACTCTTGCATGAAACTGAAGGTGAGGCAGTATACTACAACATTGCCATACTTTGTATTCAGAAGTTTACTTTGAGCAAGGCACACTGCATAGTAACTCACCAGATTATCTTTCAGACTTCCTGGAAGTGCATATGCAGCAACATTGTACCTGTCAGACCACCTAGAAGTGCATGTGCAGCTACAGTATATCTGTCAGACCTCCTGGAAGTGCATGTGCATCAACATTATACCTGTCAGACCACCTAAAAGTGCATGTGCAGCTACAGTATATCTGTCAGACCATCTGGACATGCATGTGCAGCAACAGTATATCTGTCAGACCTCCTGGAATTGCATGTGCAGCAACAGTACCTTTTTGAAAGAATTATATCTCATCATCACACTATCTTGTGTACACTGCTTTCAGAAATCTCACAGCCATACAACTATGAACACTGGTCCCATTTAGGATAAACAACTTTTACATGTGGACACTCCCATTGCTACCTGGTCTTTTTCATGATCACACATCATGCACAAAACTGCCTACCATTGGTCAGCTCTCCTGCATATCACACAAACTGTTTGGTTCAGAGCTGTTACTTCAGAAAATCCTGTAGCCTACAAATCATGGCATGGAGGCATGGAAAGTTGGTTCCCATCTCCCACTCCCCCCAATATCCCTAAATTTATATGCCTTATATAAAAGCACAGGCCACTGCTCTACTTTGAGAAACCAGTCAGAAATAATAATCTCAGACCCAGTTGGAGCATGGCATGCCACACATAGCTCATTTATAGGATTAGCTCATTTATTTATTTATTGACATTTGTTTACTGGGAAAGTCTGACTGTGCCAAAAAGTGTCCATTTTCAGCGGAGGCCCGGGGAGAAAAGCTCCACTGTCACAATCTATTAAAAATAAATTATAGATATTTTAAATCACAAGGTATCATGTAACACTATAAAATATATGAGTGAAAAGACATTGGGCAGGATTCACGAAGCCTCTGTGTAAGAGTTATAACTCATACGCGGAGGCTGCAGTTAAACGGAGTGATGTCAGCATGCTCTGCATATTAATGAGAGCATGCTGAATCACACTTAAGGCCAACACGGTCCATGTAAGACAGTAGGGGCATGTCCGTAGGCTGAGCACTGTAAGCGGACACGCCCCCAGAAGAGGAAAAGTACCCAAAGTAAACACCCACGACAGAGTCTACGGAAATGTGAATAAACAGAACACAACACATGCCCCACAGACTATGAACAGAAAACATATAAATAAACATGTTTTATATATTTTTTTAAATTGTAAAAATGTTTAACCATGAGTGCGCTCGTTTGCGCGGGCGTGCCCGTAGCGCAGCTACAGTTAGCAGTCAGTGGGAAAGCATATAAGAACTAAATATGCAAAATAAGCCAGGAAGCAATAGCGTAGCGGTAGAGATGTTGACTGAAGAGCAGGCAGTCATGGTTCGAGCCCCCACAACACCAATTTTTTTTTTTTTGCAAAATAAGCAGGAAACAAGTCCCTGACAAATATGTACACATAAAACCACAATTTATGTAAAATGTAATGAAATAGCCCATTTATATTGAAGACATGTGAGGTAACAAAAGAATAAAAAATGCCAGATGTGCTCATAGCTGAGCTACAGTTTAACAGATTGAGTGTATCTGCCTGTAGATGAGCAGTGGTTTAACTGGTGCAAAATGAGTGCATGTAGCTGAGCAGTGGTCTAACACGCTAAATCTATGTGCCCTAACTGAGCTGAGCATAATATGCATGCCGATAGCCAAATGAGGCTTAAAGCAGCGTACCCTGTTTGCGCGGAGCTGCGCACCCCGCAAACAAGCTATCCGACGGGCAACGTTGAGCAAGCCGTATCAAAACTGCCTTTACACAGACACACCCCTCAGCATGTCTAGACAGTCATGAAAAATAAAAAGCAGTGGCCAGGTTCGAACCCAGGATACTATACACCATAGTCAAGGTACAGAACCACTAAGCCATGACAGCAGTACCTAGAAATGTAATAATAGCTAATATATAGGAATGAATACAAACTACAGCATGACAATGCAGGTTTACTGAAGTTGATACAATTCCAAAATGGCCAATCACAGATATGTGCGGGAAAAACGGACTATATAAGCCCCATAGGTGGGAATACACAACATAAACGATTGTAGAACTGACCTGCAGGCAGAATGACAGGAGTAGGAGAGGGTAGTTGCTTCCGAGCACAGAGGTGGGGTGTTGAGGAGTCCAGGTACATGGTCTAGCTCCTAGTCCATAATCATGAGGCCCAACTCATGCAGGGCCAGGTCCTCTGGGGAGCATACAGGGCCAAGGCATGGGACCGGTTGGCTCATGATCTCACCAGTGCCACAGGGATTCCAAGGACTGGTGAGCAGGTCTGTCACCACCATGCAGACCTGAAGAGATGCAAGCAGGACCAACTGAACCTTTGGATCCAGGAGGCCCGGCAAACACCCAACGCCCCACTACTGAGTAAGTAACATTTAATTATGTATGTAAGAAATTAAACTAGCTGATATTATGGAGATGTGTATTCCAATATTACTTCATTTATATTACAGCTGCAGGTGTCCATTCTGCGAACCGCAGAGCCTATGGCGATAGGCTGGTGCGGTTGGGCCACCAGGCAGGTCAGTAATCCATTACCAGTAACCGTAAAGAAATATAAAAGTATGACAGTCAGCAAAAGAGTGCAGTATAGTCAGTAAGGAATAAAATCTGCAAGTAACAGTGTGAAAGTGTCTGCAAGTCTTGCCTGATTACAAAAGTGTATTTCAGCCTGTAAGTTAAACCGAAAAATGAAACTGTCTGACATATATTCTGAAATAAAAATGCCCTACCTGTAAGAAAACAGTACACAACCTGCAGCAAGCTGAGAAGTATAGCTGCAGAAGATGATGAAATCACATGTGTGAAATATATCCCTGTGGAAATACTGAAACATGACAGAAGTGAGACTGCTGGAAAGGATTGTAATAACTACAGTTAAAACATTCGTGGTGGAATCTTATGGCTTCTAGCATCCTGTTTGCTTTGGATTATTGGTGACCATTTTTGGATGCTAACGCTTTTTTGGATTATTAGTGGTTATTATCCGCGTGCGCCGTAGGAATACACCTTTTGGTCTTCACTGCCTTCAGTACGAATATGGAAGGGCAGGAGGAACTCGGGCTGACCAGAAAGCTGATTGGTCAGCTAACGGAACTGGTCAACCTATTGACACCCATTTGCACCAATCTCCTTGGTACCAACACGAACAAAACATTAGAAGAAACCGAAGGGTTTCTTAAACAACAACATAAAAGGAAGAGGGAGCTTATTGGCGAGCAGGAGGACGCCGGCGACCTAGAGAATACACAACAGAATATACAAGGAACGGATTTTAACCCCATCAATACACCGAACGTTTTTCGAGGTGACAGTGGTGCAAAATCCAACAAAGGAGGGACATGCATGGACTTAGGGGCCAGACCCAAAACTACTTTGAGAGCTACAGGTACTGTGCACAATAATTCTATAACCACGCTCGAGTGGTTAAGAAAGGACATTAGTTTTAAAGTAAATGGAAACAGTAATAAGCGTGTTACCGATGGTGACACTTATTTGGTGAAGATTGAAAAACTGCATAAACTCATGTTACAGTATAGAATTTGCATTATTGAAAACGCCTATTTACATGAGTATGTACTCATTTGTCTAAGTGGTTTTGTGAATAAACTTTCGATTTTAAACATTCGTGGTGGAATCTTATGGCTTCTAGCATCCTGTTTGCTTTGGATTATTGGTGACCATTTTTGGATGCTAACGCTTTTTTGGATTATTAGTGGTTATTATCAGCGTGCGCCGTAGGAATACACCTTTTGGTCTTCACTGCCTTCAGTACAAATATGGAAGGGCAGGAGGAACTCGGGGTGACCAGAAAGCTGATTGGTCAGCTCACGGAACTGGTCAACCTATTGACACCCATTTGCACCAATCTCCTTAGTACCAACACGAATGAAACATTAGAAGAAACCAAAGGGTTTCTTAAACAACAACATAAAAGGAAGAGGGAGCTTATTGGCGAGCAGGAGGATGCCGGCGACCTAGAGAATACACAACAGAATATACAAGGAATGGATTTTAACCCCATCAATACACCGAACGTTTTTCGAGGTGACAGAGGTGCAAAATCCAACAAAGGAGGGACATGCATGGACTTAGGGGCCAGACCCAAAACTACTTTGAGAGCTACAGGTACTGTGCACAATAATTCTATAACCACGTTCGAGTGGTTAAGAAAGGACATTAGATTTAAAGTAAATGGAAACAGTAATAAGCGTGTTACCGATGGTGACACTTATTTGGTGAAGATTGAAAAACTGCATAAACTCATGTTACAGTATAGAATTTGCATTATTGAAAACGCCTATTTACATGAGTATGTACTCGTTTGTCTAAGTGGTTTTGTGAATAAACTTTCGATTTTAAACATTCGTGGTGGAATCTTATGGCTTCTAGCATCCTGTTTGCTTTGGATTACAGGTAAAACATGTCAATAAAGCCTAGACGTAAGTACCATCCTGAATAGTAAAATGAAAGCAAGTGAGAGAGTGTGAGAAAGTGTCATGAATCCAGCAATATAGTAGTAATAACCCCTGAATAAAGTATACTGCAGTCAAGACAGAATGAAATGCATGTGAGATTCAAAACCAAACAGCAAAATCTGTTCAAAGTGTTGCTGCATGTGGAATGTGTATCCCAAAATCTGGATATGTTGCTCTCAGTCTTAAATATGCAGATAGGATGATTGTCTGATATACCAAACATCCACACTTGTCTACAGCTATATAAAGCAAATGTAGTAAGATGATGTAGCTAAACAAAGCTAGATATGAATGTGTATGAAGAACACTGAAATGTATATTGATGTTGCAGTAACAGTCCTAGCACCAAGTTGAAATAGTTATCATATAGGAAACTGTAGTTAGAACAGTAGTGTGTATATAACTGTAGCTATTAGAAATGTACAGCATATGTATTGTTATTCGAAGGTGTTAATATTACTTTCTTTACCCCACCCTATAACCACATATAACCCATTCCACGTGAAAATGGTATGTGCAATCACAATTAACACCCCTGGACGTTTGTCCTGTTGGGTCATATATATCTGTATGTCCGTTGATGCATCTGCCCTGTTCATACATCTGCACCTGATGGTCTGTTGCCATCAATTAACCCTGCATGTTGTTGGACTGTGTATTTCTGTTCAAATTATGCATGTGTTATGCACGCTGTTCAGTGGTGTGAATATGTGGGTGTTTGGTTAATGGGAATACTAATGCATGCTGTTACAACTAATTGTGAATGGTATTATATGTCACTAACCCAAACTGTCATGACATAATGCAAAACATAGGACGACAGGGAGGGCGGGTTCCAGCGGACCCACCTCTCCCACCTCAGCTGGCGAGTGCACCTGGCACTAGTGCCGAGTCCGGACCCTCCTCCGGTGACCCTGTGCCACCTGTGGGTGGAAGTGCTGCAGGGGATGGGGCTCACCCCCCTCTGCAAGTGTGGCTGGAGGACAACCATCACTCACCCTCCGTAGCGTCCGGACTGTGGTGCATAGGGAGATTCGGGACTCTGTTCTTGAGCCCCTACACCAGCTCGAGGCACAGGTGGCACAACTAACAGGCATGCCTGTTGCCCTGCCTACACAGCCCCCAGCACAGCCCCGTCCTGGGCAGTGAAGGAACAGTGGCAACTGCCTATGGGTGGGGATATCAGTTCCACTGTTGCCATCTGTGGACTCATGGGCTCTGGATATCCAAACCTCCATCCCCGTCAATTGTGTAACCCCCCCCACACGTGTCATACACCGCCCCTGTATGCGTCTTGTTTGTCTTGTCTGTTTACCTACCCAACCTACCTTCCCAGCTGTACCGACTTCCTTCACCTGACATACCACTCTCACCTGAAAAAAAAAAAAAAGGGAACTCTGTACCCACAAAAAATTATGCCCCATACATAGCTGCCCATTCCGCACACATGTCTGCTGGACATGGAACCTATTAATTACAATTGGCTGTACAACAAGTATTATTGTTGTCCTGACACCTCTCTCAGGGGTGGAAGGTTTCAAATGTCACACCAAATTACATACATATGCACAGCTGTTGCTGATGAAGAAATGGGCAGCTATGGGCCTTACCTACATCCCTCCTGCACATCCCAAGCTTGTTTCCCTACTGTCTTACCCTCTTTGTGACCCCTTTTTCACCACTTTCCTGTCTCCCCATTTTCTTTTCTTTCAAAGAAAATAGTGCGGGTGTGCGCCAGAGTAAGCACCATTAAGCGGTTGTAAGCGGGCGTGCGCTTGTGTGCACGGAGCTAACCGCCAGTGCGCATGCGTGAGCTCAGCGCAAACCAGCACTAACCTGGTTACAACTGCTTAAAAGTGCCTTAGTCACTTTGATTGACAGGTCCTGTACTCAGTTCAAAAGCAAAATTAAATCCCACTGTCAGTCCCGAACCCAGGACGTTGGAAACACTAGTCTGTACGACCTACCACTAAGCCATGACTCTTATACAAAAACAATGTGCTAAAATAAATATAGCATGTAATAGTAGGGATGAATGTAAAGGGAATATAGGATGTGTAGTACACAAAGCATGTCATTTAAAGCTACTGTCAAAACTACTGGATTTCCATAATAGTAGTGTGTGAACAGAAACAGCCATGCTAGTTGGCAGCTTGTAGGTAATAAGGTCAGTTAAAGTACATAGATATATGTATGCATATGTACATATATATATATATATATATATATAAATATATATGTATATATAGTTGTAGGAGTCAATGTGCATACACACTTGCTACAGGGAACATGAGAGAGGAATGGAGAATTGTGAATATACAACACAGTCTGAAGCATGAGAGAGATACTAACCTTTACACTCACAGAACACTGTCCACAGCATGCCAGCATGGTCCCCGCCCTCACAATCTGAAAGGGCAACACCTATCCCACATACCCTTTTATAGCACTGACCTGAAATCACAGTGAGAACTGCAATCAGTACACAACCGGCTGTATGCAATTAGCAAATGCTGGCTTACAATTGGTGCAGAGGCCATCACCTGGACCTATGCAGACACCTACAAAAGCATCCAGTGCTAACACTCCCCACATGCAATACATTCATTGCATTGTCTGTAAGCAGACAGAGGGAGAGCGAGAAGTGAGAGAAAGAGAGAGAGAGCAAAAAAAAAAAAATAAAAAATCAGACTCTGTGACTCTGTCACCCGAAGCTGTCAGCACTGACAGTAGCAGCAGCAAGCAGAAGCTGTGGTAATGCAACCAGCTGCGACAAACAGAGGTAATGCAAAGTAGCAGGTTAATAGTGTGCATACTGTGAACCCTCCAAATGTGCCATAGGTCTGTATCCATAGGCATGTCCATGTGATATGTTGTGTGTACGTAGTCCCACCAAAAGGGGATGACCATACATCACATGTCAATCAGTCATAGGCCATGATCCTGGCAGCATTTGTCTGTGCGTTGGCCCAGCAATGGCTGTAGTGACTGCTTTGAAAGGTCAGCCAGGTTCAAAAGTCAGGATCAGCCCATCCCAAAGGCACACTGGCTGGGAACAAGTGTCTGCAGGTACCTGATGTCACTGCATATGCATCCCATACTGCATAATTCCATAGCTTAGCAGACCAGGCCCGTTATGCATATGATGTGGTAATTCCCAGGGTCAGTTGAGGTGCCCCCTTAGTGGTGTGGGACCACTGTTGCTGTATGCCACTGTCCAGGTACATATCCTGTAGTACGGCCAAGATAAACTATCAGTGTTATATGCGGTTGTATGTCCTCTCGGAGTGCCGGTAGCACACATCCAGGGGTACCATGAGGTCACAGTGATGCTGTGTGTTCTCCTCTGCTGAGGGCGGCCCTCACATGGACATGTGAGATGATAGGGAGGTTACATCCAGCTGGGAGAAATATTTTAAAGGTGGGGGAGAAGGAGGGGGGAATACGTGCACCGAATATGTCTGCAAGATTGTTGCCAATATCCGTGTGTTTGGTGAATGTTAAGTAGGTGTGGATTAACACAGAGCATATCTGAGGCATGTGGTCCATATGGGTAACATAACTGAAGAAGGCCTTGTGGTCATCCATAGTGTTTGTGTCCATTTCCCTCCCAGAGTAGGCCGTGGCCGTTGTTATGACGGACCGTAGCATAGTACCAGTGCTGACCACAGATGCCTTCCCTTAATGTGAATGTGCTCTGTTCTGCAGTAGCATCCTGCTATTGTTATACAATCTGCCTCTGTCTGGGGTCCACTGGACAAGATGCCTAACCTTTGTGCATAGGGTCTGGGTTAGACATGTGTGTGCAAGTTCCATGCAATCCGTGGTATGTCCGTGGTAAACATTTGCAAAGGGGTCAGCAGTGTGGTGTGTGGCTTCCACTGGCCCAGTGTGCTGCATGGATACCATCTCAGTCCCAGCAAGTGAATAACTGTCTAATCACATACATATCAAAGTAGTCTACTGTGCTGGTGGTGGTGGTGGGATATGTATATCCAGGCCAAGTAACGTCTGTCCACATCACAGTAGTGGACGGTGTCCCACATACAGTACCTTGGGATGAACCCCCAGAGTGAGGTTGTGCATTGCACCTGTCAGTGTGTGCTGACTGATGGGGCATGCTACTATGTTGTGTGGAATGTGGCAGGTATTGTTGCACAGGTGTTGGCTGAGCACTGATATCTGGCCATGTACCTGTGTATCCACCACGACACACACACATGCAACATACGGGAGTAGTAGTATATCACTACACATGAGTATCATGTATAGTATGTGTGCCATATATTGCTGACATGGTCTGCTAATATCCTGTCTGTGTTCTCTTCCAGGGAGATGGAGTGACAGCGTAACCCCGCCTACTCTGTGGCGGAAGATGAGGAGATTCACCAGAGCCTGGTGCGGGAGTATGACACCATGTTTTCCCGCACCAGTCAGAATCAGCAGGAGAGGGCCGCACTGTGGCAAGACCTTGTCCTTAGGGTAAATGATATTGGCACGCATAACAGGACATATGAGCAGGTACGACATCACTGCAGTGATTTAATCCGAAGTGTCCGGCAGTGTGCATCAGATATCCACAGGCAACAGGTCGTCACAGGAGGTGGGGTGGCCACACATCCCCCCTCACCAGACTGGAGGGGCTACTCCTAAGTGTTGTGGCTCCAGCCCCAGAACACCAACAGCAGTACACCTGCATTATGATGGAGGCTGGTTCCACACAGCAGCACGACATGGATCGTGCAGGTAATATGCCATATGTACACCTGACTGTTCTGTACACTGTATCATATGCAATATCAATGGCACAGTTGTGCCCACTGACATTAATCTCATCTCTACAGGTCCCTCCAGGGTTACAGCAGGATAGGCCATCCATGCTGGTGAGTGTGTTTAACATAACCTATAATAGTCCTGATAATGCTAGTAACAGTAGTGTAACTCAGTAGTGCTCTGTGTGTATACTGCGGGGTGTGCATGTGTGCATGTGTGCAGGTGTGCCTGTGCCCATGTGTGCATGTGTGCAGGTGTGCCTGTGTCCATGTGTGCATGTGTGCATGTGTGCCTGTGTCCACGTGTGCATGTGTGCATGTGTACATGTGAATCCAAACAAATAAAGCCAGCAGCTGTTGGTACCAAAATACAGATTGTTTATTACATAAATACTGAGAGAAAAATCCCTCAGATATCAGATATACAGACCGGTTTCGGCTCAACAGAGCCTTCCTCAGTGAAAGAAGTTTTTTTAAAAATCTGCTCACAAAGGTTCCAAACACAATATATATATGAACAAAAACCAATCACAGTACATAATCAGCCTATCATGATTAACAAATCACAATTGGTCATTAAGACCAGGTGGAAACATTGCCCCAAGTTTTATTATCCACTTCCTCTCTTTGGAAGTCAGCAATTCATGCCACTTTGTTTTATCCTGACATTTACCCTTAATGTGGTCAATAATGCAAAACATAAAATTAGCTGTAGTATGTTTTAAACTATGTTTGAATAATGCATTGTTACTACGCTTATTTTTGATGTCACTGATGTGTTCACCAATTCTAAGGCGGAATGCCCTAGAGGTCTGGCCAACATAGAACGCAGAACAGGTGCAGGTCACTAAATATATAACCCACCCAGAACTGCAGTTGGCCCAAAAATTAATCTCAAAAATGTCAGGTGTGTTCTGACTGCTAAATTCTCCAATGCGTGAAACCTTGTTACAAAATTTACAGTGGCCACATGAAAAACATCCAACCACTGGAGCCCCTGTAAGAGTTGATTGAGTGTAAACTTTAGAATCAGGCAAAGACTTCTTATAATGACTCAAGTGTGACCCAATAGTACGTCCCCTTTTGAAAGAAAACGAACATCTGTCCCCAAGAAAATTATGCAATCTGTTATCCGCCAAAAGGATATTCCAATGTCTATCGATAATTTTCATAAAGCCTCGAGTATTGCGTCCATAAGAGGTAACTAACCTAAGCGGTTGCTGTAACCCATCACGGTTGTGATCTTTATAACGCAATAAATCAGTTCTATCAAATTTAGAAGCCCACTGTTTGGCCATATATATTGTCCCTGAATGGTATCCCTATACTTGAATCTGGCCAAGTCATCACTGGTCTTAGCATAAGACCCTTGGTTGGAACAAATTCTCCTAGCTCGTAAAAATTGAGACTTAGGAATATTCCGGATGATATGTGGTGGGTGGAAGCTGGTGGCATGCAATAAAGAATTGTACTCTGGAAATTTCCTGAATAGGGTAGTAGACAGAGTATTGTCCATATTCCTATGAATTTCAACATCCAAAAAGATTATATTAAACCTGTCAAAACTCATCTTAAATTCTATACCCCATATGTTGTTATTAAGATAATCAAGAAATTCCATAAGATACTTGTCATCAGCCTTCCACACCAACCAACAATCATCCAGATATCGACGCCACATATCCATTTCACACATGTAGATGTTGTGACTGGCGTCATAAATAATAATCTCCTCGATATATGCCATAAACAAATCTGCATAAATGGGTGCAAAAGATGCACCCATAGCAGTTCCCTTAATTTGCCAAAAGCACTTATTCTGATAATAGAAGATATTACTAGTTAGCACATATTCCGTGAGACAAACCAGAAAAGTGTTGAAACCAGGTTTGTATAAATCAGATCTAACCAACCAATATTCTAATGCTTGTAGGCCTGCCCAGTGTGGAATATTGGTATAAAGGGACGTAATATCAAGGGTACATAATAGCCATTCCAGCTCCAATTGAATATCACCAATAATATCCAAAAATTGTGTGGTATCTTGGATACGAGCTCTAATTAGCCCTAATAAGGGTTTCAAATAGAAAGTCAGATATTCCGATAAGGGTTCCGTCAAGGACCCATGTCCAGAAACAATTGGTCGGCCAGGGGGATTACTAACATTTTTATGTATTTTGGGAAGCATATAGAGATATTGTTTTTTAGGGGACGACACCATCAATTGTTCCTTAGTAGCCTGTTGGATAATACCCTCCTCTACTGCTGATGTAAGAAACTCATCAATCTTACGCTGTAAATTGGAGGTTGGATCCAAAGGCATGGCCATATAGTGGTCTCTATTCCCCAACTGTCTCATAGCCTCCTGATCATAAGAATCTTTATTCTGAATCACCACAGCCCCACCTTTATCTGACTGTGTAATCACCACATTTTTATTTTGAGCTAACTCATCCAAACTACACACTTCATCCCTGGATAAATTGTTATAAGACAGAGGAAAATCCT
Source organism: Protopterus annectens (assembly GCF_019279795.1). NCBI lineage: Eukaryota > Metazoa > Chordata > Ceratodontiformes > Protopteridae > Protopterus > Protopterus annectens. The sequence continues at coordinate 1,122,114,569 of NC_056728.1, forward strand.
TGTAGTGATAGTGTAAATCATATAATACATTCCTTTGAAAAACACCCACCAATTGAGTCATAGGTGGACTAAAAGACGATTTCTTAAATCTAAACTCATGAGATTTATCACTATCACTATCAGCAAATAACAGTTTTAAATTCAGTAATCTACAGAAGTTAACCACATCCAAGGCTAAAGACTGTTCAGGTACAAAAAAAACGGGGACAAAGTTTAATCCTTTATTTAATAATAAACCCTGTGTAGTAGTTAGCTCAATAGAAGAAATGTTATGAACATTGGAAGGGAACATTACTGTGCTGTCATCAGTTTCAATAAAGCCTCCATGCTTTGCTTTGGCGTATCCTTTCCTATGTTTCCGCCCCCCTCGTCTGTAGGTGTGGTGGGAGGGTGTGACAAATTGTCACGTTTTGCATTTGGCAAAGCATCAGACTGGTTCTCCTCAAATTCCCCTTCTGTATTGGATGAATTTTCATCACCTGAAGTGAAATTAGAAGATTCAGAAGTATTCTTAAGAATTGATTTAGGTCTTTTTCTTTTTGGGGTAGAGAATCTCTTAACTCCCCTATCATACTCTCCAGGTACCCTAAACGAAACATTTTTGGAGCTGTCAAAAGGTTTCCCCTTTTCATAGTCCCCAACATCTCTAAAAAATTTTTTGATCTTCCTCTCTTTAAGTACCAATTCCATCTTGGAGAGATCTGATGTAAGTTTTTTAATCTGTGTTGAAAAAGAGTCACAAGTTTCAAACTTGCTAGCATCAACACATATTGTTTCAAGATCTTTAACCCCTTTCTGCACTTTCCGTTCATAAAAAGCTGTTAATGCATCAACAAACTTGGAACTGGCCAACTGTTGAACCTGTCCCCAATCTTCCAATAATTTGTCATCAATATCAGAGACCAAAGGTTGCACCTTAACCCTACGGCCCCGTGGAGTGATGTTTTTACGTTGGTATGCTTTAAATAAACGTAGGTGCCAAACATTGGTCCCAACCATTCTCATGTTTTTACTAAGTAGACCAAAAAACATGTCACATTCACTATTGGATGCGTTGGACGAAGGAACATGTGTAGAACCCAATGGGCCTAAACCAAAAACTGATAAATCATTCATATCGGATGATAACCCCTGAATAAGGGGTGATAATGCCATGATTTGATACAAAAGACTTGATCACTCAAAAAAATATATATATATGTATATTCTCTATAATTAACCACTATTACAATACAACCAGCACACCAGCGTCAAAATAGTTAGGGGTAACAACCAATATCAACAACAACACTTCATAGATGTAAGGTTCGGACCTGTTCATATACAAGAACAACCAAAAAACCTAATACCATAACCAGTCATGAAGCACATAGATTTAGGCTTCACACTGTGTATAGGTTTAATGAATATAAACATTCATTAGTCTATACAAATACAATAAGCAGCCAAAGATCCAAAAAATAACACACTGCGTATTTGCATAGGCAAAATATATTAAAATGCAATGAACAATAAGTCCAAAACCCTAATTCAAATATCAGAAAATAAAAAAGGAAGAACCCCAAAAATTAACTGAAATGTGATAGTAAAGTGGTCAAAATAATATATATATGCATATATATAAAAATGTATATATGTGAACCAAGTCCAATGCACAAAAAATGGTAAAAATGATCAAGGCAATATGGGCACAAATAATGAATAACCCTGAAAAATAAGTTATCCAAACACATGTGTGCATGTGTGCATGTGTGCAGGTGTGCCTGTGTCCATGTGTGCATGTGTGCATGTGTGCCTGTGTCCACGTGTGCATGTGTGCATGTGTACATGTGACCACGTGTCCATGTGTGCATGTGACCACGTGTGCATGTGTGCATGTGTGCATGTGTCCATGTGTGCATGTGTCCACGTGTGCATGTGTGCATGTGTCCACATGTGCATGTGTGCACGTGTGCATGTCTGCATGTGTGCATGTGTGCATGTGTGCCTGTGTGCATGTGTGCATGTGTGCCTGTGTGCATGTGTGCATGTGTGCATGTGTGCCTGTGTGCATGTGTCCATGTGTGCATGTGTGCATGTGTGTATAAGTGCATCACTGGTAACAATGTCTGGAGACTGTAAACTGTGTTTCCTGTCTTCATCCCACAGGTTCTGGGGCTGCTCTGGTGACCTGCAGCAGGGAACCTGAATCCTGTGCCATGGCTACTGGTAATGATGATATTTGTGTAATGGTACAGGAAGGTGTGTCAGGGTCTGCCATTGGTCAGCCAATTGACAGTACACAGCTGTCAACCCCATCATTGCACACAGTCATCCTGCCTGTACATCCTTTGTCACCATTGTCCCTAGGTGATGGACAGGATACAGTGGGCATAGACCAGGGTAATGTGGTACCTGTGGCACATGCATCCCCACACAGCAGCCATGGGCAGGGTCCTCCGATGGTACCACACAGACAGTTGCCCATGGGTTCTCGTGGGAGCATCCATGGGCGTACTGCCTCTGGCCAACGTGCCCAAAGAGGTCTGTCAACCTCAGCTATGTTTCGGACTGTCATGCAGGCACAGTCATGTATGGAAAGGTACACCAGACAGGGTCTGAGGGAGCTGAGAACATGTTGCACAGACATGACAGACAGTATGCGTGACATTGCGGATGCTATCCGTAACTTCACCGATGTCATAGACAGACGTTGTGGGGGCATATTACAGCAGTCCCACAACCAGATGTCCATGAGCCAGGGCAATGGTGGGCATTTGCGGCGTCGACGTGGCTGTATGCCGGCAGCAGCAGCAGCTGGCAGGCAGCACAGACGACAACAGGCTTGCGCACGCCCCCATAGTGCCAGCAGCAGCCCCAGCAATGCTGGGTCTGTGCTGTCATCGGAACGCCCCAGGAGACCACGTGCACGTGGCTCTGGACAGTCCCAACAGGGACTTGTGTCCAGTCAACACACTCCTGCTTCTGATGACAGTACCCAGTCTGGCTTGGTACTGGATATGGTCCATAGCACCCCTGCCAGGCACAGGTACCGTGTCCGTGCACACAGACACTGATCTGTATGGCCTGCCAGATGCAGTCTGTGGCTGTCCACAAACCCCTGTATATGGCAGCCATGAGGTGGAATTGTGTGCGTACATACACACATGCAAAATGTTAACACCTAGGGCAACCACATACACACACACACTGCACCAACACTGCCCCACCCTGTACTGCTGCCCCTCACCAACACACATACACACACATGTCAATTGGTGGTATCAGTGGCTGACTCAGGCATACCTAATCCACACCCTGTGCATATGATGACACTGTGCCACCTCCTGCAATCTCCAACATCATTGCGGGAACAGGTAAACACGTTGCTGATGCACAGGGTGACTACATAGAAGTGTATTAGTAGTATCATGTTGGTAACAGTACAGTGTGCTGCTATGACTGTGTGTTTATCCCAGCATGCCTGCTGCAGTAACTGTATGAATGTCCTGAATTGTTATCTGCACCCATAGTACATACCAAAGTATAACAGCTGCACATAATTGCATGCCAGTGATAAGGATGTCAACAGATAGCCGCATACATGGGTAGCACAGGGGGAAAGCTAACGCAAGTAGTGATATGCAATAGTGGACATGTACAGTAATGGTGTCAAGTTGCCCACAACAACTATGCCATGTGGATGTTCGCGCATGTAGATATGTGTGCAATACCAATGTAATCCAAATGACAAATAAGTATGACATAATATCAGTTCTACCATGGGCATCTGTGCTGCGTATTCCTGGGTACATGTTGATAGTGCCTACATATTTGCATTACTTACTGTTATTGTTACCCCTTCTTTGTTGTACAATGCACTACTTCCAGCCCTGTTTACTGTAGCTTTGTTTGCATGCATGTTAGCTTGGAGTCCCCTGGAACACTGCTTACACCTGCATTGCAGAGTTATAGTGCTTCTGTAGACTTCTAGTGACATCTGCATAGCGTACGATACGTATGTCAACTTTATACATGACGGAACATCACTGTCTGTCCTGTATGCATGTACGTTGCCTGTGACACATTGCACACATCTTACCTGGCATTTACCCACGTGTGCAGTCATATATGTCAGTGCTATGAAACAGTAGCGGTACACCCACACATACACACCTTCAGTATGTTGTTCCCCATTGGCCCTATGTGTTGGTACTCACCATGGCAATCACACTACTAGGGTAGCATGTGCAAAGGTAACCTGTAAATCACCTCTATGGTCCAGTTGTGGTTTATGTGAGTCATGTGTCATTGTCACAGCTGCCACATGTATGCAGTCAGTCATCACCCTTGGCCAGGAATGTACAACACATGTGTGGGATGCCACCACACAGCCAATCTGGGGACTGGTCTCTCTGAACCCAGTAATGCCATACCCTGTCAGGTGGCATGTCGTATATACTACGTCCTGGACAAACGTCAACCCCAATCCCTGCTGCTACTATTGATAATACCCCTGAAGATGTTCCTGATAGTTTTGACCAGTTCTTCACTGAGACATTTCAGGCCCTAGCTAGCCATCTACCTCCTAGCTCCCCTGGTCATGAAAGTAGCACCCCTAGAAAACTACTTGCGTCCAGCTGCCAACCACTCGCCAATTCACTTCTCCGTACCTTGATTGTAACAGTGAAACCCACTACACTTTCTGCTGATCAACTCCCTGCCGAGTACCTATCAAAACCAGATGATGCTATTGCTTACCCCATCTCAAAGGTAATCAAAGGAACCATGTTAGAATCTAACTTTCCCACCATCTGGAAGATGTCATATGTAATCCCACTTCACAAAGGAGGCAGCTCTACTGAAGTCTCCAATTATAGGCCAATAGCTATACTCTCTCCACTTGCAAAGATTATGGAAACTTTTGTCATAGACAAGTCATGCACCACCTAATCCAAACTCGCATTATGGCAGACACTCAGCATGGCTTATGTCCTCATCACAGCACTACGTCAGGCCTGCTAGCCTTTACCAACACCATAAGCCATACTTGCAACAATAATTATATATCCGCAGCCCTCTTTTTGGATATTTCAAAGGCATACGATATGGTTGATCACCAACTTGTACTCCACACCCTGCAAAGACTGTCTAGATACTGGAGCCTTCCAATGGTTTCAATCCTACCTGCATGGTCGACAGCAGGCTGGCCTCTGGCAGAGCAAACTCTCTAACCTTCTAACTAACACCCTCAGAGTACCACAAGGCTCTATACTAGGGCCCTTGCTGTTCTCCATCTTCATTAATGACCGTTATACTGTCATCCCAGAAGTCAGCTGTATCCAATACACTGAATACTCTACCCTGATCTGCTCAGCTACATCTCCAGTAGAGTTATGGTCAGCTACCCAGACCACCTTTAATACAATAGCAAACTGGCTTTCTGAACATCGTCTGATCCTAAATTCCAATCAAACTAAACTGCTGTTATTTCACCAACACGTAGGTCTACCACTTTCACCGTTACCATAACATCAACTGATGGCACAATAATCTCCCCTGACCCATCTCTGAAACTATTAGGTGTCATCATAGACAATAATCTCAAATGTGACATACATGTTAACCAGATTATCAAAGCCATCAATAGAAAACTAGGGTCACTTTACAGAATTAAAGCTCTCCTAGCCCTTCCAGCTAAAGGTGCCATAGCTCGCTCACACCTTGTTTCAACCCTTCTGTATGCATCCCCTCTACTCTTGAATATGAACAAGACTGTCCTTAACATACACTCAATTTGCTACAACCACATTGCCAGGTTTGCCACTGGGCTGCCTTTTAGGACACATCATTGCATCAATCTAAATCAGCTTGGTTGGCTTGCAATACCCAGCCTAATACAGTATAACCAACTGATTATGGCCTATAAAATCCTCTATAATCCAGACAATACTCCTGCACTTCAAATATTATCACCCCCTATAACAATCCTAGACCGCTTCGATCCTCTAACAAAGAACTACTTCAGACTAGCAAGTTTAATAACACAGCCGGTGATTCTGTCTTTGCAAACCCTGCAAGTAGATCCTGGAACTCACTTCCAGCTGATATTACCCTACTGTCCACCTTAGGTCAATTTAACAGTAGACTCAAACAACATTTGTCACTTAACTGGCTATGTCAATGTATCAAGCCTGGCTAACTCGAATGTGTAAATTCTGTGAACCACTTTACCGTGTAATTTTAATTTAATCCTGACTTGTGCTCAGGTCTAACATTAACCTGTGGAACATGTTTGACTTGCTTACTTATGTAATCTCTGTAAATAATCTAAAATCCAAAAAAACGCTCACATGTTATTCCACTTCCCACAAAATGTACTGTTGCTAAGAAGAAAAAAGAGAATGTGTGGGAAGCAATGTATAGAGTAAGTTTTATATCCCAAGTAGTTCACTATAAAGTTCCAAATACAATACGAATCAGGTTCAGATGTCTCCTCAATGTAAACAGCCTATGCAGGCAATTGCTGACATCCAAAACCAGTGGGTGTGTTCCTCTTCTTAGTAATACAGCCACAAACTCTTGTTAGTGTCACTCCACAAAACAACAGCTTGTCATGCACAATCAAGTAAATACAAGCGTTAAGCGGAGGTTATAAATATTTATTAAATAAAAACGGCAAGCGCTTTCAACTGGTGGTCTTCTTCAGGCCAATAACAACTAAAGTGCTTTGTGCAAACATTTAAATATACAAACATTAAAAATGCAATGATGTCACATCCTCAATTAATTGAAGTGCATACATTATTTAAAAATTAAAGGGACAGGAAGTGCTGCCCTAATTTCAAGCATAGCTTGTTGTAAGCAACTTCTAAAATCATAAATAAAGCATAAAAATATATATAAAAAGCATAAAAATATATGGCATATATATATATATATATATATATATATATATATATATATATATATATATATATATATATATATATATATAGTCAGCCATGCTATATTGCTAAACAATCAATCTTATAAACATGTTTTATCCATAAAAAGAAATAATATTTCTATTCTTTCAACAGAGCTAAAATATGCATCCACACATGTCATGTGTGGAATGCATGCATCCAAATATCCATGTCATATACTAACAGAGGTGGAACAGAGATATGGAACTATGATGTTGCGTGTGTGCATATATAAAAAATATATGTGTAAGCGGATAACACATAAAATATATATGTGTATGTCTATATGTGTAGAATGTACACATATATAAAGACAGTTGACAATAAGACTATGTGATGTTATATCAAATGCCCTAAATGAAAACTATGCAAAAGGGAACGGGGGGGGGAGGAAGAATGACAAAATTAAAAGAAGTGTGGAGGGGGAATAAATGTGAGGGAAAGGGGGGGGTGAATGAAACAAATAAAAATATCAAGGTATAAGTAGATAGGTATGAGATATATGGTGCTCAATGGCGTAGTGACCTAGATTTCAGCATGGGTTTAATGGATACCCTGTCATTGAGGCCAGGATGGCAGTCACCTCTAAGTCTGATAATACATTTGGTCTCCTTTGCTTCAGTTAAATTCTGGATGTCACCTCTCCTCAATGTGGGTTCATTCACCTGTATCACTTGAAACTTAAATGTGTGTTGTTTAGAGGTATTAATCACATGTTTCGACAATGCACTGCATGGTGAGGCCACTCTGATCTTATTTATGTGTTCTCTGATTCTCTCTTTCAACTTGCGGTCAGTTTTACCTATATAAAACGCACAACACTGTGTGCAGGTCGCTAAATAGACTACATGTGTAGTGTCACAGGAGGCCGCAGTTGTAAAAACAAATTCCTGTCCTGTGTTCAGATGTGTAAAGCTATCTGTTTCTTTGATGAAATTACAATAATTGCATCTATTACATTTCCTAGTCATGCTGCTTTTCACACAGCTCACAGTTTCACATATTCTGTTCGGTCCACATAACATCCTATATAGGTTATATTTGTTCTTATATGTGAACCTAGGAGAGTGATCAATCACTCCTGATATATCTAAATCAGTGAGAAGAATGTCCCAGTGCTTCCTATAAATATCCTTCACATATCTAACATCCTGTGTGTAAAATATTGGTATCCTAAGTCTATCACTACTATCATGTATGTCCATTCTTTGCATCCATCATTTCTATTAGCAAAGTATGGAGATGCTCTACCGTTCCTCAGCTCATTTATATCTTTCATGTTAGCATCTATTTCATCAGGTGAGTAACTTCTTTCCAAAAACATATTCCTCAATTCAGACATTCTATTATCAAACCTTATATTATCAGACTGTAATCTAGATATCCATAGCTTGTCCTCTGACAATGTTGTTGAAAACATGTGCTGGATGCATGCTACTACGTAATAGATGATTACGATAGCAGCTTTTTCTATGCACACCTGTGTGCAAGAGGCCACTCGGCAAGCTCTGAATATAAACATCCAGGAATGATATGAACTCTATTGAGTTGTCCATTGTAAACTTGAGATAGTCCGTGGGTGTTTATATCTTTATGGAATTCTAAGAGTTGTTGTTGTCTCCTTTCCAAATGATAAAAGGTCATTAAACGGTGTAAAATGACACATAATTCTGATATGCAGTGTTCTCAAATAGAGTTAAACTCCCAGCATGCCATGACAAGGTTAGTAGCTATTGGCACAAGAAGTGCCCATAGCGCCATCATTGAATGTATAGCTGATTGTCAAAATAAACACATTGTTCATAAGTACTAACTCCATGAGTTCACAGATAACTTCAATCTTGCTCATAGAGAATGTACCATCTTTCTCTAAGCATTGACTAATACAGGTAATGCCATCCAAATTCGGAATGGCAGTAAATAAAGACTGTACATCTAGGGTGACTAGTATATCCCTCTCGCCTTCCTTAACTACATGTGTCTTGTCATATAACATGAGTAGGAACTGTTTTGTGTCTCTCAATATGTGTTCATACTTATTAACAATTGGTCTCAGTAAGTATTCTAGATAGAGCGATATGGGTTCCGTTACCCACCCTCTCCCGGCCACAGTTGGTCTCATTGGGGGGTCTCTCCCATCTTTATGGATCTTGGGCATCCCTTGTATACAAGGTATGATTGGATGTTCTATAATAAAATATCTGTAAAGTTCTTCGTTAATTTTCCCTTCAAGTAATAAGACTTCAAGTTTGGTTGTGAACCTATTCATAATTATATTAAGTGTATGTGTGTCAATCTTCTCATAAAATTTTATATCTCCAAGCATCAAATGCATTTTGGTTTTGTAGTATTCCATGTCCATCACTACTATGGGGCCCCCTTTGTCGGCCGGTCTTAACATAATGCTACCATCATTCCTTAAGTTATTCAGTGCTTTTCTCTGTGTGGGGTTGAGGTTCCCTGTCCACTTCTTACTTTTGTTAAAACTATCATTTGCATATAGATCTTTCTCCACCAACTTTGAAAATGCTTCTATCAATGGATGGTTATTCGGGACATATGTGCTAGGTTTCCTAAATTTATGTAATTCTGATGTAGTACCAGCAAAATCAAGTTTAATCTGTAAATTGCGAGTAAACAATTTAAGATCAATGATATTATCAGTAATATCACTTTTCTGAGAAGGAATGAATGTAGTACCTTTCTCTAATACATAACATTCATCCAAGGAAAGTGTTCTCTTGGATATATTCCAAATTAATGATTCTTGTTCCCTTGCCATAATCAAATGCACCCATGGATAGCACATCGAACCATGGCTTCCCCCAGACAGCCCCTTTCCCAATTGCATCACAATGGAGAGGTGGGGGGAGGGGGAGAGAACGGTCAATGAGCAGAGGCCGACAGAGAAAGAGGTCAGCAGACCATCCACAGCCAGGACCTACTATAAAGAAATTATGGCAAGGGAGCAAGAATCATTAATTTGGAATATATCCAAGAAAACACTTTCCTTGGATGAATGTTATGTATTAGAGAAAGGTACTACATTCATTCCTTCTCAGAAAAGTGATATTACTGATAATATCATTGATCTTAAATTGTTTACTCGCAACTTACAGATTAAACTTGATTTTGCTGGTACTACATCAGAATTACATAAATTTAGGAAACCTAGCACATATGTCCCGAATAACCATCCATTGATAGAAGCATTTTCAAAGTTGGTGGAGAAAGATCTATATGCAAATGATAGTTTTAACAAAAGTAAGAAGTGGACAGGGAACCTCAACCCCCACACAGAGAAGAGCACTGAATAACTTAAGGAATGATGGTAGCATTATGTTAAGACCGGCCGACAAAGGGGGCCCCATAGTAGTGATGGACATGGAATACTACAAAACCAAAATGCATTTGATGCTTGGAGATATAAAATTTTATGAGAAGATTGACACACATACACTTAATATAATTATGAATAGGGTCACAACCAAACTTGAAGTCTTATTACTTGAAGGGAAAATTAACGAAGAACTTTACAGATATTTTATTATAGAACATCCAATCATACCTTGTATACAAGGGATGCCCAAGATCCATAAAGTTGGGAGAGACCCCCCAATGAGACCAATTGTGGCCGGGAGAGGGTGGGTAACGGAACCCATATCGCTCTATCTAGAATACTTACTGAGACCAATAGTTAATAAGTATGAACACATATTGAGAGACACAAAACAGTTCCTACTCATGTTATATGACAAGACACATGTAGTTAAGGAAGGCGAGAGGGATATACTAGTCACCCTAGATGTACAGTCTTTATTTACTGTCATTCCGAATTTGGATGGCATTACCTGTATTAGTCAATGCTTAGAGAAAGATGGTACATTCTCTATGAGCAAGATTGAAGTTATCTGTGAACTCATGGAGTTAGTACTTATGAACAATGTGTTTATTTTGACAATCAGCTATACATTCAAAGGATGTAGCTATGGGCACTTCTTGTGCCAATAGCTATGCCAACCTTGTCATGGCATGCTGGGAGTTTAACTCTATTTGAAAACACTGCATATCAGAATTATGTGTCATTTTACACCCGTTGATGACCTTTTGTCATTTGGAAAGGAGACGAACAACAACTCTTAGAATTCCATAGAGATATAAACACCCACACGGACTATCTCAAGTTTACAATGGACAACTCAATAGAGTTGATATCATTCCTGGATGTTTTTATTCAGAGATTGCCGAGTGGCCTCTTGAACACAGGTGTGCATAGGAAAAGCTGCTATCGTAATCATCTATTACATCGTAGTAGCATGCATCCAGCACATGTTTTCAACAACATTGCCAGAGGACAAGCTATGAGGATATCTAGATTACACTCTGATAATACAAGCTTTGATAATAGAATGTCTGAATTGAGGAATATGTTTTTGGATAGAAGTTACTCACCTGATGAAATAGATGCTAACATGAAAGATATAAATGAGCTGAGGAATGGTAGAGCGTCTCCATACTTTGCTAATAGAAATGATGGATGCAAAGAATTGGACGCAATACATGATAGTAGTGATAGACTTAGGATACCAATATTTTACACACAGGATGTTAGATATGTGAAGGATATTTATAGGAAGCACTGGGACATTCTTCTCACTGATTTAGATATATCAGGAGTGATTGATCACTCTCCTAGGTTCACATATAAGAACAAATATAACCTATATAGGATGTTATGTGGACCGAACAGAATATGTGAAACTGTGAGCTGTGTGAAAAGCAGCATGACTAGGAAATGTAATAGATGCAATTATTGTAATTTCATCAAAGAAACAGATAGCTTTACACATCCGAACACAGGACAGGAATTTGTTTTTACAACTGCGGCCTCCTGTGACACTACACATGTAGTCTATTTAGCGACCTGCACACAGTGTTGTGCATTTTATATAGGTAAAACCAACCGCAAGTTGAAAGAGAGAAGCAGAGAACACATATATAAGATCAGAGTGGCCTCACCATGCAGTGCATTGTCGAAACATGTGATTAATACCTCTAAACAACACACATTTAAGTTTCAAGTGATACAGGTGAATGAACCCACATTGAGGAGAGGTGACATCCAGAATTTAACTGAAGCAAAGGAGACCAAATGGATTATCAGACTTAGAGCTGACTGCCACCCTGGCCTCAATGACAGGGTATCCATTAAACCCATGCTGAAATCTAGGTCACTACGCCATTGAGCACCATATATCTCATACCTATCTACTTATACCTTGATATTTTTATTTGTTTCATTCACTTTTTTCCCTACCTTTCCCCCCCCTTTCCCTCACATTTATTCCCCCTCCACACTTCTTTTAATTTTGTCATCCCCCCCCTTCACCCCCCCCGTTCTCTTTTGCATAGTTTTCATTTAGGGCATTTGATATAACATCACATAGTCTTATTGTCAACTGTCTTTATATATGTGTACATTCTACACAGCTAGACATACACATATATATTTTATGTGTTATCCGCTTACACATATATTTTTTATATATGCACACACGCAACATCATAGTTCCATATCTCTGTTCCACCTCTGTTAGTATATGACATGGATATTTGGATGCATGCATTCCACACATGACATGTGTGGATGCATATTTTAGCTCTGTTGAAAGAATAGAAATATTATTTCTTTTTATGGATAAAACATGTTTATAAGATTGATTGTTTAGCAATATAGCATGGCTGACTATATATATATATATATATATATATATATATATATATATATATATATATATATATTTTTTTTTTTTTTATGCTTTTTATATATATTTTTATGCTTTATTTATGATTTTAGAAGCTGCTTACAACAAGCTATGCTTGAAATCAGGGCAGCACTTCTTGTCCCTTTCATTTTTAAATAATGTATGCACTTCAATTAATTGAGGATGTGACATCATTGCATTTTTAATGTTTGTATATTTAAATGTTTGCACCAAGCACTTTAGTTGTTATTGGCCTGAAGAAGACCACCAGTTGAAAGCGCTTGCCGTTTTTATTTAATAAATATTTATAACCTCCGCTTAACGCTTGTATTTACTTGATTGTGCATGACAAGCTGTTGTTTTGTGAAGTGACACTAACAAGAGTTTGTGGCTTTATTACTAAGAAGAGGAACACACCCGCTGGTTTTGGATGTCAGCAATTGCCTGCATAGGCTGTTTACATTGAGGAGACATCTGAACCTGATTCGTATTGTATTTGGAACTTTATAGTGAACTACTTGGGATATAAAACTTACTCTGCACATTGCTTCCCACACATTCTCTGTAAATAATCTGTTTGTAATATGTAATGCTAGTATTATGTAATGCTGTATCTGCTACCCTTGTAGCTTGTTTCCATGGGCCTCCCCTGGAAATGGACATGCATCCAGTCGGGCTATCCCAGTCAACAAATGTAGGATAAATAAATATATCAATACAGTATATTACAGTGACGACAATACCAGTCAGACATTGACACACACTGACAGCATGCTGAACACACTGGGGCATACGTAGGGACTCAGAATAGCAGCCTGCCTGGGCATCACACACCTCCGTAGCTGGCACACAGGCATATGTTCCGTCGGAACAGAGCACATGCCACACAGAGCACGCACATCCCCTGTGCCACACACTCACAGCCTGTAGGACTACGCAACACACCTGCTACAGATGTGTCAGGTACCTGTCTTGTGTGCTGCACTGGGGTCCCACTCAACAGGCTGTATCTGGTGAAGGTCACAGTGATATGACTCAGGGGCACTATGGTCCACCACAGCACACATGCATACAGGTCAGTCAGAGGCATGGACAGATATGACTCACTCATTGACCATGCCAGTGTGGCTGCCTGAGACATACCTCCCTGGACTACATGATAGGGAACATAGAATGGATCTCTCAGCATGTGGCACAGGCCAGTATGAGCCTGATGTTGGTTGCCAACATACCCTCACCAGGTATTCTACCACTATATGTGGGAAGGGTGTTGTATGTCTACATTATGCTCAGTCTCCACTGTCATTCATAGGGTATCCACTGGCTGTCAACGTGTGCTTACATGCTAGGGAAGCCACAATGATGTGCATGGGTCATCTTGCACGTGACACCCATGGCCCGATGTATAATGGCAAAGCTCCTTGGTACACACATACTGCCTTATGCTGCAGGACATGGTTTACATAGCAACCTCCATGGGTATCACACAGGTTAGGACACTAACAGTGCTGCTACACAACAACAGCAGTGTACACCGGAAGATGCATGCACCAGACACTGCCCACAGCACGGTGAACTGCAATGTCTGTGCAGTACCAGATTCATGATTCATGGCTCACAGGTGTTACCCATCACTGACAGGTTATGCCCCATACCATGCCTGTCATCCCCTACACATGTAGCACACATGGGTAGGGGGGTGGTATCCCAAGGTAACACAGATACACACACCTCCAGGTTGTTGGCACAGCACAAACCATCAGGGCCTACTCATGTGCAGCTGACAGTGTGTCGGACTGCCATCTGGTTCATAGCCTGGCACACACAACCCTCACATACACAGGAAGACCACCTATCCTCCATAACAACACCGGCAATACGACAGTCTCATGAACTGTGTTTATAAGGCCGTACTGCATCCAGCCAAACATTGTGTGTGAGCATTACTGTAGCTACAACACACTAGTTGAAGAGTTCACAGCATGTGGTCACCGAAATGCAGTGGAATGACATGTTGCCACTACCACAGCAGGTGGGAACATGCAGCACCTGTACATCGACTACATGTACACTATATGGCCCAGACCAGATGTGTATCCCTTGCTGTAGGCGTTTCACCATAAACACCCACACTGTATAGGGACATACCATGTGCGGACCCTGCACAGTAAGACACAGTCATATTGGTATACATTGCAAATACCATTTATCCACACGAAGCATGTGTCAGACATGGTAACTACTGCAGGTCACAGGTATTTATGTGTATGTGTCACACACATACATCATGTGTGCAATGCCATTGCTGGTTTAGGCAATGGCATGCATTGTTATGTACAAACACCTACACAAGGTCATACTGTGTGACACAAGCACACGTGACAGTTGTGGGTTACCAAAATATACCTATCTGTACTCTGACAATGGTAATAGACACAGTAGCAGAGCACACTATTGGCATTACTAGCCAACTAGCCCTGATTGGCTGTGCTGATAGTGTGGTGACATCCCCTGTGTTTACTGGGGGAGTATGCAGCATCTGGTGTATTGTAGTATTTGCCAAAAGGATCTGTTTTCTCACACTTGCATTTACATGCACTCTACTACCCCCACACACTTGCACACTTACCATTTGCAGGATTCATTCCCCTACCTAACTAAGTCATGACACATGAGAGAGACGCATTAGCGAAGCGCACTATTCGGTTTACTAGATAGTTCTTCTTCTCTGGCTATACTTATAGGGTGCTGACAACATCAGTATTTTGGAAGGGTAATGTGCATCAGGTAGTGTGATTTCCTGATTGCCAAAACTAACATGTTTTTCATATGGAAATGCACACACACGAACTCCCCACATCCAAACACACACACATGTCATTTACAGGTTTCAAACTCCTACCTAACTACATTATGATATTCAGAAGAAACTCATTAGCAGAGTGCGCTATTCACATTACTGGGAGTCTTCCTTTCTCCTGCTGTACTTATAGGGTGCTGACATCATCTGTGTTTAGAAAGGGGAGTGTGCATCCTGTAGTGTGTTCTCCCAGTTGCCAAAAGGGGGATTTCCTTCACACAAATTTGCACACACACAGCAACCCCCTTCATCTAAACACACACACTTGCCATTTGCAGGATTCAAACCACTACCTAACTATGTTATGGCACTCGAGACGGATCAATTAGCAGAGCGTGCTATTCGCATTACTGGGAGGCTTCTCTTCTCCTGCTGTACTTATAGGGTGCTGACATCATCTGTGTTTAGAAAGGGGAGTGTGCATCCTGTAGTGTGTTCTCCCAGTTGCCAAAAGGGACATTTCCCTCACACATATTTGCACACACACAGTAACCCCCCCATCCAAACACACACACTTGCAGGATTCAAACCACTACCTGACTATGTTATGACACTTAAGACGGACGTATTAGCGGAGCCCGCTATTCACATTACTGGAAGGTTTCCCTTCTCCTGCTTTACTTATAAGGTGCTGACATCATCTGTGTTTAGAAAGGGGAGTGTGCATCCTGTAGTGTGTTCTCCCAGTTGCCAAAAGGAACATTTCCCTCACACATATTTGCACACAAACACAGTAACCCCCCTCATCCAAACACACACACTTGCCATTTGCAGGATTCAAACCACTACCTAACTAAGTTATGACACTCGAGACGGACGCATTAGCGGAGTACGCTATTCGCATTACTGGGAGGCTTCCCTTCTCCTGCTGTACTTATAGGGTGCTGACATCATCAGTGTTTAGTAAGGGGAATGTGCATCCTGTAGTGTGTTTTCCCAGTTGCCAAAAGGGACATTTCCCTCTCACACACACAAACCCCACTCACCCACACACACTGAGCATTTGCAGGATTTGAACCCCTACCTAACTATATTATGACACCTGAGGGCGACGCATTAGCAGAGCGCACTATCCAAATTACTGGCCATCGGTTCTGCACTTGTAGTATTTCTAGGGTGCTGACATCTTTATTTTCACAGAGGTATGTAGATGTAGCACTACCTGTCAGGTGGGGGATAGCATATATATGCATTTGCAGCCACCTACGTCAGGGTCAGATATGCACATCGCACTGGCAGGTTATGTTCTATACCATGCTTTGGGACCACAGGACCTGTAACACACAACACAACCAGTCCAGAACACCACACCCACATCCAGGACACACACTTAGCTTCCCTGGGAACAGTGCCAGGATATGCAGGTATTCACATACACTATTCCAGTTGTTAACATCAGGTACAGGCATATTGTGTGTGAGAACTACTCAGGCCTCTACCACTTTACCCTACAGCCACTACAATTTGTGGGTCCATGTGCTATGGCAGAACCACACACCACAGCCACATGGGTGAATACATATTGCACCTGTCCATCTGCAACGTGGGTACTCACTGTTCCACACCAGAGGTAGACCACCATTGTTGATATCTGACCATGACCACCTTTCCCTGGACATCCATATCTCATCTCCACCCCCAGGCAAGGTTGTCAGTGCACACAAACTGTGTTTAGCACAAGCAGACTCTACAGTTGTGTAGACTGGGGTGGATGACTTCAGAGGACCCATGCTGGAGGACTATACTGGCCACTCAGCATAATCCTTGACACTTGCATCCTATGAGCATGTGTACAGTTTGCATTGGTCATGCTATCCCACATATACCCATGACTGCTCCACAACAAGACACCTGTCAGCTGTACACTGGCCATATATGCACCGTTCAACAGACGGAGTGACCTAATACATTGCAGAGCTGTAGCCCACAGAGGGAGGACATCTGTGGATGGTTCCAGCACGGCACTTCATTCACACATACTCATTACAACACAGTGTTGACAGTGTAATCGTCCAGAGAATGCAGATAGGGCTCCCTTCAGTCTGTTATTGACAGAAACCTACTGTCAGAGATCCTTGGCAACCCTCTCACAGCACACACTGACAACATGGCTGTGGCTTAGCACATTCAATCCCTGAGACCTCCACGGTGCCCCTGCTTGACAGAGGCACAGCTCACTAGCCTCACATGTTGCCTTCTGTGACCTGCTTTACAGTGGCACGGTAGCCTACTATCCTGGGGATGCAGATGCCAAGCACACTCTGGCTGAGCTGTCATTCCCTGGGTCAGGAAGCCTAGTATTGACCTCTACACCCATATGTTCAATTGTCGGATGCACAATATTTGTTGTGCTGTTCTACTGTTTGCAGGTCTTTATTGCCATAGCATTCCCTGTTCCTATGACCAACTTGTGTATCTGTGGCAGATGTTGGCATATGACGGCGATCCACTATATCACTTATGTCTCTGTGGTCATTTACTGTGTGCACTGGGCTGATTGCTGTGTTGTGGTTGGTTCCTGGACTGACACGTACAAATACAAGATATGTGTGGCCAACTGCTACATGGAGATATGGCCTAAGTGTGTGAGCATGCCCAGTTCAGCCTTTCCATGGCATGTTGTCTGACATATGCCTCATTTATCAAAGTGTGCGAGCATGCCCAGTGTGAGCTTTCCATATGTTGCACTCTGAAGTCCAATACATATTTGGGTGTGTGTGACCTTCGACATTATCGCACGTTTATGATTGCGTGCTGGGTGTCATGTTGTGTACTAACTGGCCTACTGCTTCATGTCTGCCACAACAGGGATTATACTGTGCCTGCAGGAATTGCATGGGATACTTTTCAGACAGTTCTCAACATACTTTCATAATGACCTAACACTGTAGTACCGTATAGTGTACTGGTTCGGTACTTTCACTGTAGTGGACAGTATCCTGGGCTTTAGTCCTATCACTGCTTGACATCTTCATAGTGAGCACAACAGACTGTGTAGGGGCCAGTTGTGCACATATGACCATGTTGCAATATGTTCAGATATGGATTACCTACACCAGGCTCGTCCAACATTGCTAGTGTATTCCACAACATGGGTGGACATTGGCAAACACTAGCGATGTTCCATAGGCCATTTCTGATGGTAGTCACAGGGTGTGTTTGTCCTTCGACACACATTGTAACTGGAGTTTGCCATTACATATGCCATGGTTGGTATACTGTGCCTCTGTCTACCTCTGACATAACAGTGATACCCAGGGTAGCCTACTATCTCCCATACACTCATCAGGATGCCTCTTGAGGGGTGTCGATATGTGGCACTCTGGCTGACCTGTACCAGGAGTTTACTGAAGTGCGGGGGTGCCTTCTGTGTTATGGATCATTCTGTACAGCTTGTCCTATGTATGTCAGTGCTGGGGTTCAGGTCTCTCATGTGCATAGCTCACTGCCATTCAGATTGTACAAGGTGCAACATGTTCATTCATTCCAGGTTGGACATGGCTTCATACATCAGGCACAGCTTTCCTGTAGCTGGGAAGGATGGTGGTGTGTGGGGCTGCAGTTTGTTTACTCAGGCAACACATGGCATCTGTTCAGGCTCTTTGCTACCCCTGGTGGGGTACTGTTGTGGACTTTACAGTTGTTGGAGGTGTCTGCTGCGGTATATCCCACAGGGGCTATTGTAGTCAGTTGTGATGCTGATGAAGGATGGCTGCAGAGCTAGAGTGAGTTCCCCTTATCTACATCTGCCAGCCTTCATGTTTGGGTGGGTATATGGTACATGTTTCTGTGAACACTACAGACACATGTTTGTCCAGTGCAGGATATTTATCACCTTTTGTACCCAGGTCTCACATTACATGCTAGGTGCCTCATGGGTTAACACCTGTGTGGTAATTTGTGGGCACTTACTGTATATCCACGGTGGTTGTCTATACACAGTTCTGCGATTAGCTTGCTGACATGGCTATGGCTACAGTTGTCTGTTTGTAGGTGGCCCTTTTGTGGGTTGCTTGTGTCAGCTGGGGGTCGGATATGGTGGGCTGTTTGTACTCCTCTGCATACATGCTCAGTCACAGTCCTTCCTTGTTGGCCTATACCTATGGGACATGTATACAGAATGGGGGTGGGGGGGCCAAGACCAGGCCTTGTGGGATGCCACTCATATCCGCTTTGTAGTCTGACATGGATGCGGCATGTCTGACCATGTCAGTTCTGTCCTTGGTCTGCTTTGCAACCCCTCTACTGACATAGGGGTGTATATTTAAGCTGGTGAACATATCCATACTGAACTCATACGGTATTGTCTAGAAGCATGTGCACGGTCCAGCTACGCTGTGTGGACCACATTGCCCTCATCAATTACCTTAATGACTGCTTCAAATGGGTCAGACATGTTTAGGGGCCGGTTCTGCAGTTACAACAGCCACAGTGTGTCGGGTCCGGTATCAGTAGGTCCACATTAGCCTTCTGTCTGTGGTACATACTGATCCTTTCCATAGCTGTGCAGAACAAGCTTGTCAGGATCCTGGGGTGGTAGTTTGGAGTATCCATTCAGGCAACACCTTTGTTGTGATGGACCACTGTTGTTGTACACTGCTCTTTGGGTACATATCCTGTGGTAAGGCTGACATTGGCCAGTAGTGTGATTTTGCATTCCATTACTCTTGGGGTCCATTTTGGCCTCAGCACAGGACACCATCACATACGTTTGCTGCTGTGTGTTCTGCTTTACAGATGATGGATGTTACCTCAGCATCGGCACTGTCAGGGGACCATCTGCTGGGATAGGTATTTTGCACTCGGCGGGGGGGGGGGGGTGTTTGCACTGCACCTGACAGGTTGTATGTTAGCAATATGTGTGTGTGTTTGGTATGTTGTTTGTAATATCTGTGTGATTCGGAGCATATCTGTGGATGCCCAACATGGTACCTACCATCAGTTGGGTAAGCCTTGTGATTATCCTTAGTGTCCTGTACGTGTTGTATCTTCATAGGTTCATGGGTTCATAGTAGGCCAGACACCCTAGGCCATTAGTAAGCCTAGCTAGAGTGTGTGTGTCTTTTGCCACCCCTTGCTATGTTCAATTATGGCCATTTATGAGGTTCTTCACTGTGCCTCTGTCTGGTCGTGACACAGTGGGGACCCCCAGTATACATGTACGGTCATCCATCCACTTGGCAATATTCCTGTTGAGGGGTGTCATTGAGGGGCTCTGCCTACCATGGATTGGGATCATGTTTCTGGGTGTGGGGAGCCTATGGGTTATGTATCTGTCCCTCCAGCACATCTTATTTCATTATGTGTTGAGGTTGACATCTGTGACTCTCACAGCTCCAATGGCTTTGATTTCCTGTGGTGTAGCATGTCCATTACTCCTGTGTTGGACATGGCCTGGTACAACAGACATACAATGCTTCTGTGTAGGCAGTGTGTGACTGCAGTCAGCTGGGGTGTCTACAGCCAGGCAGCATATGACATATATTTCGCACCCTTTATCCTGTTGGTGGGATAACTATGAGGTCTTCCGAACCGCTGCAGGTGTCACGTATGGTACATCCCATATGAGTCATTGTACTAGATTATGGGTCTGATAAGGGAACAGTACAGTGACACAGTGACCTCTATTGATGTTGATGTGAATCCTTTCATGATACGGTGTCCAGTATCAACAGTCTTCATAGCCACATTGGCATTGTGGCTGTCACATGACAGATTAATGTCGACCTGTGTCCCTAGGTCCCTGATGACTCCTTGCATACATAATGGTTTGACACCTATATGGTACTTTGTGTACCTTGTCTGGTATTTGGTGGGACATCCATACTGTCCAGTGTCTTCGGATGTCTGGGTGGGGTTCTTGTGTGTGAGAGTGTGGTCTGTCGCATGCTACAGACTGTACAGCAGTTTTGACTACAGTTATATGCACATGGGTGGTGTCCGCTGCTTTGTGCATTGTCAGTTACCTGGCTATATGGGTGTCTGTGCTGCATATGGATACTCCCCTCCTTTGATGTCTTGGTGCAGGTGTTGGGGCCATAACACATGGTATGTGGTATAACCTAGTAGTGCTGGTGTGCTATCACTAGGCCTGCAGCAGGCTTCTGTCACTGGACAGGCATCAATGTTCTCCATAATGGGAAGTGCCTCACGGGCATGCATATTGCAGTTTACACATCTGGCACTGGTCAGCATTACCCTTATGTTTCCTACCACTTATGTTTTCTAGGGTGGTGGGTAGTCTTTTTGGCCTTGCCTACATACGGCTCTATGGAGGCGGCAAAGGCCTTATCCAGTATCCAGACGCACACGGGTAACAGCTGACAGCTACCCCTGTAACAGCAGCATGGCTTGTCATGCTTGACATCTCAAGCAGACACACATTACACCCTCTTGGACTGACAGCTGTAACTGTGCCAGCTGTTAACCATGAGCATTCTGTGTTTGTACTGTGGCATCATTCTTGGTGAGGGTTGGATGCTGCACACAGCCAGTGTCATCCCGCCCTGGGGTACATACTCGGAGGGACCATCCACATCTCATTTGATGTTGACCAGGGAGGTACATCTCAGGTAATTCACACCAGCATGGACATTGAGTGCATCATATTTCTGCTTGCTTTGGGGTGACCTGTATACTTGTGTTAAGTGGCATTTTGTGGCTACCTACAAGCAGCTTACTCTACTCTTTCCCTTGTTCAGTCTGGTGAGTGGGACAGCTGTGTGTCTGCCTATACAGACACCTATTACGACTGTATCAGGCATGTTGTTTCTCCTTCGGGCCTGTGACTGTTTGGCACACCAGCTTTGTGCACTATTCGTTGCATGTGCTATGTTTGAAGGTTGTGGTTGCTTGTGATCTACTTTGGAGGCATCTGTTGGTGTGGTGTGTTTGTAATTAAGGCCTCTGGGAATATTTGTCTGTGTTTATGTGTTTGGTTTACAGTTGTGGTAGGTCTATATGGGACTGGGTGTGTGGTGTATGTGGTTACCTTCTCCTCCTGACTAGTGTTGACAGTACTGAGTTGTTGGAGCTCAACCTCTGCTTTGGATACATGGATGCATCTATCACATATGTTTGTATTTATTGGGGGGTGCTGTGGTTGTCTGTGTACTTGGTACTGGCATCACATTGCCTCTGGATTCATAGGTTATACTTGTTGTGGCTGGACTTAGTGGATTGTATGTGTGGACATATGTTGTTGCCATACTACTGGTCAGTGATTACTTCCCTTTTTATGTTTGCTCTATCATGTGGTATCTTCCTCATTCTCTTGCATGGTTTGGTAATGGCTGGAGGCCAGCATGCCAGATGCCTGCATGTATGGCATTGTGTGTTGTTGTTATTTGTGATTGCATACTCCAAGCATTCCTGGCTGTGTTCATGGAATGCCTGTATAACATGTTCTGTGGTGTGTCCCATATTCTGCACTTGCACAGGGCCTTTTGTGGATTCAACATCAGTTTTGAGGGCTGCAACCTATACTTTACACGTTTTTCACTGTGGTATTCTGGCCAGGGATTGGGGTCAGGGTGTGTATATCCAGTGTGCTTACTCTATGGTCTGGTCTTACCAGTGAGGGGTACACTTCTCATCTTGCCATCCAGTACACATGTTGCTGATTATCACATCCAGTATGCTTACCCCTCTTGTGGGAGTAGTACATTGTTCCTGGGCATTTTGGTTTATGGAATCTGGGTAATTTTCTCCTACTGTGTTGGTGTTAGTACAATGCTACTGGTGTATGTCTGGGTATTTTCAGTCGAGCAATATAATGTGGTTTGGGGGGCTTGATATATTCATGTATTCTGACATAGGCCAGGTGCTGTTCCTGGTATTAGGACAGTGGTCTGCAGCAGGCTATATACTGCGAGGCAGTTTTAGCCATTGGTATTTGACCATGGTTATTCCATGCTGCTTCTTGTTGTGGTACCAACATGGGGGTGTGGTTATCCTTGCCATTTCTTGCTAGTCACCCTCCTTTTGTAGCTTGTTCCATGTTTTGCGGCTGTACAGCACAGTATGAGGTGTGACCTGGTAGTGTTAGGGTGCTGATGTGAGCCTTGCCCAGTTCTCTATTACAGGACTGGTATCTACATTCTCCTTACTGTGTGCATTTACACTGCACACATCTTGCTGTTTATACATCTGTCATGGGGTAGTATTACATCTAGGTTCCTATCCCTTGTAGAACCTATGAGGTTGGGTTTGTGTTTAGAGACTTACCTATTCAGGGCATGCTGTGGGTACTGACAGTCTTTGCCAGTATCCATGGGGCATGGCATAATAGGTGCATGCCACCCCTAGCAGGTGGTGCATCATGTCAAACTCCACATATCTTCCCAGCCTGTAACACATTGGCTCCCCTTTGACTGACTGCATTACTTCAGCCAATTATTGTACTTGATCTTCTTGTCTTCATAGTGTGGCATCATGCTTGGTGATGGTGAGATGTTAGGCAGGGTCTTCAGGTTTGCATATACTAGATGGTGTTACATTGCTTAACACATGGCAATCATGCCTCAGGTGGTGCTGCAGGGCTGTCTCTGTCGGATGTACATACTACACTCCCTGTACATGTTTGAGAGCAGGTTGTGTCATGTTAGGCATCCCTGTTACTATATGAGTGAGTCAGAGAGGGGTATCATTCCCAGGGTTCCTACTGAGCCAGTGTATGTGCTATGCGTTGCCTCTTTGCCAAGGCCAGGGCATACTGGGCACGCCTCCTTCTGCCTACTGGGGCAGGCTCAGGTTGTTCCTCCTCCGAGTCACGCTCTGCCTGTGATGGCCTTGGCAATGGTGGGGGGCTGTTTGGCCCGGCCCTATGCTGGTCCTGCTGCAGCTGTTTTTGCAAGATCATATTATGTAGCATAGCACATACCATGACAATTTGGGTACATGTAGTTGGTGTGTACTGCAAGGCTCCACCAGATGTGTCCAGACACCGGAACCGTGACTTGAGCAGCCCAAACACATGCTCTATCACATTACGTGTTTGTGC
Source organism: Protopterus annectens (assembly GCF_019279795.1). Classification (NCBI taxonomy): domain Eukaryota; kingdom Metazoa; phylum Chordata; order Ceratodontiformes; family Protopteridae; genus Protopterus; species Protopterus annectens. The sequence continues at coordinate 1,122,139,142 of NC_056728.1, forward strand.
GTGTGCCTCATTATGGCATTCCTGTTCAGGTGGGTGTGCATTTCTGATGGGTGTCATCAGCCATGGCTCCAGTGCATAACCTGCACCCCCCACTAGGTGTCCATGTGGGATGTCCCCATTGGCAAATGTCTGGTACAGCTGCGTCAAATGCCAGATGTGGGAATCATGATAACTCCCAGGGCAGCCAGCACACACATTCATTATTATGCCCTGGGCATCACACACGACCTGGCAGTTGATGGAGTGGAAGCCCTTGCGGTTAATGTAGGCCCTTCCCCGCTCACCGGCTGGTGCTTTGATGCATATGTGCATGCAGTCTATAGCACCCAGTACCTCAGGGTATTCCGCTATTTGCTGGAAGAGACGCATATTGCTGGCCAATACCTCACGGGCATTGGGGAAATATACATGATCACCGACATGTGCTGACATGGCATCCAGGAACTGGTGTAGTACCCTGGTGGCTGATGCCTGTGATATCCCCATCATATCGCCAGTTGGTCTCTGGAAGGTACCTGTTGCTAGTATTCTTAGGCCAACACATACCTTGGTTTCCACTGGTATGGGTTCCCTTCTGTTGGTTCTGTGTGTGAGGCATGGCCTGCACAGCTCAACAATTTACTGCAGGAGCTCTCTGTCCACACTATAGCGCTCTACTATCTCCAGCTCATGTAACCCGTGGTAGGTGATCCTGGGCCTGTACACTCTTCTCCGTCTCCTCAGTGTGGGTTGTCTGGCACCATCTGCATTGTCACCACCCTCAGCAAGTCGCCTATGTCTCATTATGACAGCTATGGCAGCCCCTAACATTTCTGCTCTGAGTTCAGCTTTTTCAGTTTTCACTTCTATTAGCTTACTCCTGTCTTGCAGTGTCTCTTAAGGGAAACATCCTGCACTACTGTTTGCAGAGTTTTAAGTGCTGGGCTGGGCTACTATTCTGCCTGTGTAATTGCCTGCTTCTAATTGTTTTCATCTGCTAGCTTCAGCAGTTATCCCTGCTAGCTTCCTATTAATTCTGCTGCTTCCTTTTTCCTCTCTGTTTCCTCAGGGGGGAGCAACTTGCATACTATCTGAAACACGCTCACAGTGGCTTACACGCGCGCACACGTGCTTACACGGTTCAGAATCTACTTATTCGGGTTTAAACGCGCGTACACCCACGCAAACACTGTTACATGTCTGCCAACAGCCTCCAACATACTCAGCCTGCCTTACACGCGCGCACACCCGCGCAAACAGTGTTAAACATCTCCCAACATGCTCCCACATGCTCACACTGCCTTACACGCACGCACACTGTCCTACTCTCGCTTCATGGCACGCACACGTGCGCATGCACGGCCAGCAAGAAACTTTGGTGTAGGTAACAGTGTACACCTTCCATTTCTTGACTTTCCATGACTTATCTAGTGGCACACCTCTTTCCATGATCTGTGCCTGTCATCTGTCATGTTACACTGGCCTCCAATGAACTGCATTTCTTTCTACCATCCCCCCCTGTGATGTCACCTATCTCCTACTCTATTCCTCCCCCTTTTGTATCTCTTACACTACTCAGACTGTGCTCATTTGGTATGTGACTGTGAGATTCAGTATCCAAACCCTCATTTACATGAGATTGCCTACTAATGCTTAGTTACATGTCTTAGACTCAGCTTCCCCCCTTAGCAACCACTACATGGTGGCCATGTTGGTTTTAGTCTGCTGGTCCCTGCATTGTCATTCCATGTATTGCATGAGACCCACATTTGTGGGTTTATAACCTTCTTTTTTAAGGTTTTATACAGCGCAGCCCATTTTGCTGGGCTGCTGGTTTAAACATCGGCGATCGCCGAAAAAAAAAAAATTATATTTTTAATATTTTTGCATCGGGTTATCTTGCCAATGGCCACATATTTGGCCATTGGCATGCTGCCTGAATCATATGCAACCTTTTTTGGAGCTGACATCGCTCCGTTGTGGATTTTGCAGAAATGTACTCAGTTGTCAACTGAGTACATTTCTGCAGCTAAAACGTCTCCTACATGGACTGGTTTCTGCTTCGTGGATCGCTAATATACCTCATTTGCATACCTTTTGGATGCAAGTGAGGTATTTAGCATGTCCACGCCCAGTCCGTGTAAGAGACGTTTTAGCTGGTCTCTTACACGGAGTTTAGGGCTGTTCCTGGATCGCGAGGCTTGCATGGAGTGTTGCACGTCTCTTACACTCCGTGCAAGCCTTTGTGAATCTTTCCCATTATAATGAGAAAGACATAGCACATATGCTTCATAGTACAATGCAATGAATAGCAATAATATGAGTTGGAGAAAATATGTCAGGCTGGAGAGGCTTGTGAGGTATAACTTATATTGAAAGGGGGTGAACGAAGTATAATGAGTAAGTTCATCCAGGACTGACACAGGAGCAGGTCCACGATTTTGTAAGGTATTCTTTTAGGGAGCATTTAAAGGTGGGTAGGTTAGATATAGTTCTGGTGGTTAGAGTTAGGGAATTCCATTTTTTTTTTGCTACTGAATATGAGGATAGGGTTTGTCCAGAGGATTTATTTGGTTTATTTATTGTGAGAAGTTGTTTGTCTTTTTGATCTGAGATGTCTTTTAGAGAAATATATGTTTATTAAAGGGGTAAGAGCTGGGCAGACGAACGGTTTGTGTTTGATTTTATGTACTGTTATAAGCTGAATGTACGAGAGGTGGAGGGGGAACTCCAGCCAGCTAAGGGTATGCACAGCTTTACCGTGATGGGTAAAGGAGAATGATTTAGTAACAAACTTAGCAATTTTGTTGTAGCAGCTTTCAACTTTTTTTTTTATGGAGGATTGTAAATTAGTTAGAATTAATGCTCCACAGAGTAGGAAGGGCAGAAGATAGGTTTTGGCTGGAGTAATTATTGTGGATGTGCTCAGAAAATTAATTTATATTTTTAGTATTTATTTATTTATTGACATTTGTTAACTGGTTTGGTCCAACAGGGCCTGTGGCCCATTTTCAGTGGAGACCTGAGGAGAAAAGCTCCAGTTATAAACAGTTTACAGTATATAACAAATTTAAATTCAAAGATAATAAAGAAATTTAAAATACAACAGGTTAAAAAAAAAGTAGAAAGCATGCACATAGCAATATAAAAGTAGCAATTTTACAAAGATAAATATAAATCTACATATGAATTTAATTCCTTCAGTTTTGTAGACTGGGTTTACCAGGTAACCTCCTAGTAGATTATAAAGTGAATGGGGAGAGACTATTTTATATACATATACAAGGGTGTGTGGGGGGGTTAGGTTGGGTCCTCATAGCACATGGAGACAATTTCTTTTTATCTCAAAAGCATGTAACTACAGTATCAAAATCATTTTCAAATTTTAATATAGTATCTCCTTACCCAGTCAGTTTCTGTGATACTATAAGTGCCTGCAGTGGTGCAGCGGTTAGCATTGTCACCTCACAGCAAGAGGTTCGCTCATTTGATTCTCAGCTGGAGTTCTTTCTCTGCATAGTCTGCATGTCCTCCTTGTGATTGCGTGGGTTTCCTCTGAGTACGCTGGTTTCCTCCCACATTCCAAAGACATGCAGTAGGTGCATTGAACACTCTAAATTGGCCAGAGATGTGAGTGAGTGGTATGGATGAACTACCATGGCAGGGATAGCCACCTGGCAGTGTAAACCTTGAACTGAGATGGTTTTCACTGTTGAAAGTAAAACCCCAACACTGTGTGGAAAAGGGGTTGAGGATAGACAGATGGATAGATGGTTCATGAGCTCGTAGGCTCAGTTGTCAAGCATAGAACTCCCTGGCCTTCAAGAAGCTTGATTGCCATAACCCCACCCCAACACACATTCAACAAATTCTACTGTGATAGGCCCAGATTCTGTATAATTGATTGGCCACACTCATCTGATGACAAGTTTCTATCACTTTTCAAATCATATTTCACATGAGAAATAAGCCAGTTCACAGCCTCTTCAGTGAAGCAATGGTGTCGGGGGGAACACAGACACAGTCAAAAGAATCATTAACCTTGCAGATTTTAACTTGAGTAATTATGGACTCCTTCAGTACAAAATATAAGATCTATATGCCAAAGAAAGGAGCAGGTGAATTGGGAAAAGAAATAAAAAGCAACACTACCAGTTTCTTTATATAACCTATCCGATCTTAGGTTACCATAAGTAGTGGAGTAATTTCTAAGGCCTGCATGTTTCGCTTGAGCCATGTTTCAGAAGTGGTAACAATGTTGGAAAAACACAGTGTGATCAAGCTTTGGAAGTGCTCTATCTTTTTGTTTAAAATTCTTGTATTAATAGGTACCAGGTGAACTGAGACCACTTGTGGGGCATTTACCTCTGAATTAAACTGCCTGATGACAAGGATTTTGTGAGCCTAGAAACCAGGCTATGTCCTCTTTTCTCACTAGCAAAATAAACTGTTTTTGTAGCAAAATAGATATTCTTAAAAACCTAAAAAGTTCTGGCATACCTTTAATCAGCTCATGAACCCCATCCATAAAACTACCAGTTTACCTCCTCCTCAAATTAAACATGCCAATTTTGTACCCAGTTTGGACTCCACTTTAGAGATTAATTTCAGCAAATTTCTCCCATTCGATTCTTGGCTGGAGTGCGAGCAGTGCCTTCTATATGAAGTCTGCATGTCCTCCCTGTGGTTGGGTGGGTGTCCAAAAGACATGCGTAAATGGACGTGCCTCCATTGAAGGTTGAATGTCGAGCTGGCACCTCGGCGTTCGTGAAATCTACTGCCAATCATTAGCAGACCAGAGTTCCGCTGTGGCGACCCCTAACTGGGAAAAGACAAAAGACAACAACCTTTAATGATTGCTGACACACCACTCTTTCTCTCAGTCTAATCACCTGCTCCCTGTTCTGAAATTTCAAATTATATCCCTTTATATGGTCCATATGTTCCTTTGTACACTAAAAGCAGGATCAAAATTCATTAACAATTCACCACATAATTCTTGAAAATTACAGCCAGATCCCCAGTCTACGCTGTGTCAATTAACTGCTCTGACAAAGAAACAATTTTACCTGCAATCTGGAAAAAGAGACTCTTATGATACTTCTGCATAAAGGAAGAATATTGACTTCTCTCAGCAGTCAGAAGAGTATTGCCTTCTCTCAGCAGTCATCACCCCATTGCTTTCCTGCCTCCCACATCAACAATTCTAAAGAAATGTTTATATGTTCAGCTTCTCCATCATGTATTTAATAGTGACATGGACCTATAGCTTCTTGGAGGCACTGAGTGTCCCCACATGCATGTGAACTTTAGCAATGTTGTTGGATCACTTTTCTTAGATCTTTCTAAGGGGTTTCATTCTGTCAACTATTGCTACCATCCAAACCTATTAGCCTTATATTTGCACTCCCTCAATGTTAAAGATTCTGGTATGCAGTGTAATAGTTGACAATGCATATTCTGTCATGAGTGTTAAGAGGTGAAGTCTAATAACACAAATGGATTCATAGTGGGGGAGATTTGTGAGTTTGTAGGTCATTTTAGCCGTCATATGATAGTGTTATTACAAAATGCAAAGTGAGGTCTGAATGATGCTAAAATAAAGGAATATGTCATACATCTAAGTATCTCCACTGGTAAACTATTTAAAATCAGTTATGTACAGCACTTATTTTAAAGGTATTCACTGTAATTAAAATTTACTGAGTGTATTAAGTAAAATTAAATTAGTTTTCACTGAGCTGATGATTAGCTAACATAGAACATAGAGTGTTGGAAACTGTTTTGAATAGCAGATAAGGGTTTTAACATCCTTAACATGATTTAGATCATCTGCATACAAGATAATTTTCAGGCAGGGTAAGGAACTGGCTAGATCATTATTGAGTAATGAAAACAGAACAGCCTTGGGTACAGATCCATGCAGAATTTCAGTTAAAAGTGTGCCATTTTCATTCTGACAGAATCAGAGACTACATTAAAGGTTCTGCCAGTTAGATATGTTAGATAGCTGTTAATCCAGTCAATTGTTTTCTAAACAAATCCATTTTTTTTGTTTTTGAGTTTTGATAGGCACTGTCAATAGGATCACAGGTGTTAAAAGGCAACTGAGCTGAGGCCATATCTGCCTTGCCAGTGCCCACCCTTTTCAAGGAGGGGCAGTCCAGTCATATCAGGGGGTAAATTTATGGATAGCCATCCAGTTGTCCAGTTCCTTTTTAAAGACAGACAGTGTGTCACACTAAACTTGAAGAGGAAGTTAATTCCAGGGAAGAGGGAGATGCTGTGTGACTGATTTATTCCTCCAACTTGTCTTACTTATTTGTTGGAGTAAATTTAGATCTCTGACCCTAGTGTTAGCCAGGCTGTTTGATTTATTGTGCTATAGGAGTTATTGCACTACTGGATCCTTCTTAACTCTATAAAAAAGGCAGAGATAACCCATAAGGAATCTATATGAAACTGAAAAGAGAGATAAAGCCTCCAGTCTTTCTTGGTAATTCAGGGTTTTTAAGTCCATGACCTTTTACAGTTACAAGCCCCTGGGGTCTTTTGAATTTCTTGACATCCCAAAGCGGGTATTGTACTCAGTGATGGATCTAATCATGGCAGAGTATGAGGTGAGTGCATCTTCTGGTCTGGAAAAAATACTTTTTCCTATGAGCTGTGTGAGGTAAAATGATTTCTTAACCACTGTTGTAATGAGTCAATGTGAGGGCGCTACCTAACCAAGTACCTGGGTCTCTCACTACCTTTTCATTTTGAAGTGATGTGTTATCTATGCTATATGCTGGAGAAATATATAAAACATCTCTTTTATATATATGTGTTCTGATCTGTTTGGGCAATCCTACAGGCTTTGCACCTTTACCCCCATGGAAACTGCTCATCAAGAGAAATCTGAGGTATTGATAGCTTCAGACTGACTTGAAGATAAAGAAGAAAACGGGAGGCCTGCATTTACTTGTATTTGTAGTCTTTAGTACTACAGGTTCTGTTTTATAAAGTCCAAGATTGTTATCTGAAATTCCAAAGGATGCAAATTTTGGGCCCATGTATTTTTTAGATACCACTGAATCTTTCTCATCTGTAACCTGGCAAGAGGAATCATGAGGATAGATGCCATGAACCCCAGAATCCTGAGAAATTCTTTGGATGAATTCTGAGAGCGAGTTGAGAAGCCCAGGAAAGTTAACAGATAAACATCGACTTTCTCCTCTGTCAAAAAAGGCCTTTTAAAATATCCTAGAAAGGCAATCTTGTGTGTTGGAGTCAAGGAGCATTTCTGAATATTTATAGCAAATCTCAAATTGGTCAGAAGAAATGAAGTCCATGTTAAGAACTCTTCATGTCTGGGAGATTACTATGCAAAAGGAAGTTAAGTTATCAAAATAAGAACAATGTGAGTGCCATTCAGCCTGCAGTGACCTATGACTGGAGCTAGACACTTTGTGAACATTCTTGGAGCAGAAGGTAACTCAAAGGGTAACACAGAGAACTGATAATGTGTGTTACAACTCTGAAAGGTCAGCATCTTGAATTCTGAAACTTCCACATACAGATTTAGGAAAGAAAGATCTATGAGTGGTCTTCAAGAAGACTCTTTCTTTCGCACCAGAAACATTCTGGAATAGAAGCCTTTACCCCTTTGATTTAATGGCACTGGTTCTATGACTCCTAGGGTGAGCAAGTGCCAAATAACCTGAGGAAAAAGCTGTGTGATTCAGAGGGTGGGGAAGAACTGCTCTGAAATGAGGATATTGTATCCAGTATCAACACTGTATCCACCTTTAACACTCATGAGTCTTTTGCAATCTGACAGAAAGGGGAAATGCAGAGAACCAGTTGCTCAAACAAGTTTTGAGAGACTAGGGCAGGAGAAGAGGGGGTGGGGGAAAGAATGCTGGCATAGTCATTCTGAAAGTTTAGACTGTCCCTTTTTTAGGAAAGGATCCTTGTTTGTTATTGTTCTTTTCATGTCATCTTTTTTGTTTCACAGAAACAGTCCATACTGCAATAAACGGAGTGAAGATACAATAGCAGAAGTCAAACTCTAAAAATCCAATGCCAGAGGACAGAAATGAATGTTTATTGTAAAGCTTTCGGGTCACAAACACCCTTCCTCAATGCTACTATCATAAAAATGAAAAATACAACATTTAAATAGGAGTTCTTATGTATGGTGTGTGCTTATACATTTATAAATGAACTTTTAATTGATTTTTATAATTTTTATGCATATTTATAATGTTATAAAGCTTATATTGTCATACAGGGGGGTGTGGTATTATCATCATTATGTGATAGGCTGGCTGTAATTATGTGTTTTTACAAGAACTCCTATTTAAATGTATTTTTCATTTTTATGATAGTAGCGCTGAGGAAGGGTGTTTGTGACCCGAAAGCTTTGCAATAAACATTGATTTCTGTCCTTTAGCATTGGATTTTTAGAGTTTGACTTCTACTATCTTTTTTGTTTCCCCAGTTTGGCCTGAGAAGATAGGGATTGCTTGTTTTGTTTCTTGTATATGAAAGGGAATCTGGGTGATTTGTAGGGAATGGAGTTGAAAGATCATAGAACCTTCCTGAATTAATTTTCCTCTGTCATCAAATTGTTTGAGGACCAGTGTAACAGATGGGCCAAATAGAAACTCCTTATAAAGAAGAATTAAAAATTTCAGACCTTACCTTTACCTCTTCAGAAATCTTTTGATTCTATACCCAGGCATACCTCCTTAAAATAGATGCAGAAACGGAGGCTCTGGGCACAGTATCTGAACAAACATACACACTCCTTAAGGCATGTTCAGATACTTGGGAAATTATGTAAACAATAGAATAGAGATAAGTGCTACATTCAGGGGGTAAGAGGGGCTAAATAGGTCTCTCAAACTGTCAATAGAAAACAGCACAAACTTCCACATAGAGGTCTGAGAATTAAGAATTCTATAAGCCAAAGTGGGATAATAAAAATTTCTCTAACCAAATGTGTCTAGAATCTTCCCGTCCTTGTACACTGGGTAAGGGTTGGATGACACCACAAAATAAGTGGTTATTAATGAGGTATTTGGTGTATTATATTTATGTTCAATAATGTATTCATTATGGAATTCAGTTGCTACATTGTTACTTTAAATAAGGAAGGTTTTCTGATCATGTGATTGCTGGGAGTGCATACATACTGGTTAAATGGTTGATCATATTGTCTGGTGAAGTCTTGATATTGTAAGACAAAAGTGCTTACCAACTGTATTTGCAATAAAAGCCATTTTTAGGACGCCACACAGTTTATTACTTTTTTGGCTTATTTTCATTGGTTGTGTGTGTCATCACCAGTTTGTGGTTTATTTTGGAGCTGGTTTTCTTTTCGCTGATATCACAAGCCTGCTCCCTGCTGACATGGATGTTAATATTGCTGTAGGGTCAGACGTGTGAGAAACTGTGTAAAGCCTATATGTGTTTGGGGAGGGTACTGAAGGTTGCGATTCAAGGTTGTTACAGGCAGAATTGTATACATTCTTCACGGCTGGCACTAGTGGAGGAATAGATATAGAATGAGGCCTATCCACTTGCATCATAATTTGGGGGGGGGGGGTACAAAAAAAAATAATTTGTACTGGTAATCTGAGAAAATCCACCAAAGGAGTTTTCCTTAGCATAAGACCTTTAGGCTTGAGAATTTCCAGGAGATAAAAACCTGTCTCTGTCTATGTCAGAAATATCTGACATGTTTTCCTCAGGAATATTTTAAATGACCTGATATACAGGTACTGAATTCTCTGTATTATTTGTAACAATTTTTTGCCTATGGTAAGAAAGTCATTTTTTTCTTATCGATACCATGTCTTCTGATGAACAATATTTAACTTTTTGTTTTTCCTTACAGGTTTTCCTTGGAGAAAGAATGTCTGCCCCTTCAAGAAGTCTCTTCCCTGGACACATCCAGCAGCTTCTCCCCTTATAGCTCCATGTCCATCAAAGATGGTTCTTCCATGGCTGGCTCAGACACTAGAACAGCCAAAGAGGTCATGGCTAAAACTTGACTCATGGTGGTTCAAAGGACTTCAATAGAGGAAGCCGGTGAGGTAAGTGAGTGTTCTGATAAATTATTACAGAGTCACTCACCATTGGCTGAGCCAAAGACTAAGCCCACAGAGTTGACAAGGGTTCTCTGGTAAGTTGTTTTTATTTCCTAGGAACCACAGACATCGGATAAACAGGAGCATCCATGCTGTGACTAAAGAGGATGCTTTAGAAGCAGTGAAACGTAATGGAAATAGTAGGTTGGAAGGAATCATGAAGCAGGATCATCACATCTGCACTTTCACATGCATAAAAGGTCCCTAAAACACTGCATACTAAATTCCTGTCAGAAAACCCCTTAGAACAGTGATGGTGAACCTTTTGGGTTCAGCGTGTCAAAAATTCGAAAAATGCCTAATTTGACTCTACTTGCGTCACCCCCTCCCAAAAATAAATAAATAAATAAATAAAAATAAATAAAACAGCATGGCTCTCAATACATCTGGGATAAATCTCAACAGAATCAGGGACAAATCTAGAAATATGATACATGGACAGTTTTAAACTACTAGTACTATTAATTTGAGATACTGAGAGAAAAAAATAAATATGAATTAATATACATTTTCTGAAGTAAAATTAATTTATAAATCTAATTATTGTCATTATTAGGTCTAAAAAGTTGCCAGTTTTAGGACAGATTAAGAGGGACAGTTGAGAGGAATATAAAACAGCACAAGAAATACAGACTACTTGCCCTTTGCAGAAGTGTAACCACAAAGAGAAAACAATGTCAGCACTGCCCTTTGCAGATTCTTTGGTAACTCAGGTGTTGGTGAACACTGGTGTGTCACACAGAATGTCGTGGCATGTCACCTTTGACATGCATGTCATAGGTTCACCATCACTGCCTTAGAATAAATTAAGTCTGACAGAAAACAATAGCAGGTAAGTTGTCACAGGATGAACAAAATAACATCTCCTATAGTACTCTGCACAAATAAAACACTTACCCACACAAAACCTTTGTTTTAAAACAGACAAGTTTACATAAACAGTACACTTCCTTCCAAAGAAGCCTCAAGATTAGCTGAAGCTTAAAATAGTACTCCCTCATGTGAAACGTCTTACATTAAGGAAATGTCTGGTTTCTTAAAGGACCATTCACTTCTCATACCGGCACTTGCTCAAAACTCATGGCAAGCTCTAATAAACCTTAGCACTAGACCCCCCCCTATACTGTAGAGAAGGGCAAAGCTCTCTATTCGACCTTACCAGCCAATCATTAAAACAGTTCACTGTACCTATCCAGGGATGTCCAAAGGGCAGTTTCAGGTGTACTCTCTGGTCCAACTGGTGAATCTGGGCATTTTGAGGCAATGTTACAATTGCCTCATGTACACAAGACAACCCTCTCCTCCTTCCACCAAACACTAATACATGCAAGAGATGCAATTATACAACCAAACTGGAGGCTAAGCTCTCTCAACCCAAGACTGGACCAGGCAGTCAAGAGGAGAAGGGAATTACTTGCATCACACCACCAGTCTCACATAGACCTATGAAACTAGCACCGGCAAAAAACACACATAAATACACAAAAACATACTCGGAGGCTCTAAATAAAAATCTGCAGAAGCAACAGAGACCTCCAAAGCAGACATCCAAGCAACCTCCACTCCCAAACTCAAACCATGAAACACATACTTCACAAAACCAGTGTGCCACACAATCACAACCCTTAAGGCAAAATAACATACCCAACATACTAGTAATAGGTGACTCTATAGTCAGACACACTGACATCCCACTCACTAGGCTGAATAAGGAGAAGGTTACTGTTAGCTGCCTGTCGGGTGCCAGGATCTGCCACATAACACAAACACTCAGGTCACTCCAGAAAAAGTACAAATATGACTCTGTCATTGTTCATGTTGATGTGAATGACCTGAGCCGTACTTCCCTGGACTACATGAAAAGAGACATGGAGGAGCTCTCTGATCACATAGCCCAGGCCGGTATGACCTTAACCCTGAGTAGCATCCTGCCCTCACCAAGAATGATACCACGGTATAGAGAAAAATTATCAATTTCAACAATTGGCTAATCTTCTGGTGTCATTCAAAGGGGATCCAGTGTCTGTCAGCCTGGGATGACATGCTTGACAAGCCACACTGTTTCACTATTGACAGCTTGCACCTGTCACCCTTAGGCTTTCGAATACTGGCCAAGGCTCTTGCCACCCCCATAGTGCCTTTTTTAGGCAAGGCTCAAAAGATAAACCCACCGACATAAATAGCACAAGTAACAAAAAACTGAGGGTAATGCTACTCAATGCCAGAAGTCTAAACCTCAAAATGCATGCACTTGAGGCACTCCTCAGTATGGAGAAAATCAATATATGTGCAGTAACAGAAACCTGGTTTAAGGCTCCAGAGAGCACCCCAGCACTACCAGGCTACAACTTATACCATACATTTTGGCTACAAAACCCGGATCGAAATACAAAAGGCAGGGGAGTATCCATATTCATCAAGGATATCCACACCTCCAGGTTAGTGGCACAGCACGATGCTTCAGAGATCATCCATGTGCAACTAAAAATGGGCAAAACTGCTATTCAAATTATAGCTTGCTACAGATCACCCACCATGTCTCAGGACCCCCACTCCGCATTCCTGGAAACACTGGGAAACATAAAGGTCCTACCAAACACCCTGATATTGGGTGATTTAAATTACTCAAACATTAATTGGGAGATCTACTCAAGTACAAACTCCCTTGCCCAACATTTCCTAGAATTTATAAACTCAAATACCCTGGATCAACTGGTCAACACCCCCACCAGAGGTGACAGCATATTGGACCTGGTCATCATCAACATGGGCGACCGGTGTTCCACACCGGAGGACAACCCCTCGCTGGTTAGATCTGACCATAAACTAATCACACTGGATATCCACATTCCGCCACCACCCCTGGTCAAAGAAACCACCATGAAAAACTTTTCAAAAGCAAACTTCACGTTACGTAAGACCGAGGTGAGATGTTTCAAAGCCCCCATACTAAAGGATAAAACTGTCCAAGCTGCAAAATCCTTTACTAATGCACTCTACTGGCACCTACAAAAATGCTTGGATCGTGCTATCCCAAACAAAACCAAGACTCACTCCTCCAAGAAAAGGAAACCAGTCTGGTGGACCCCTGCCATAAACAAGCTATACAACAGAAGGAGGAAACTAGTACAGAAAAGAGTAAAATCCGAAGAAGGGAAGACATCCCTGATCAGTATCAGCAAGAAACTGTTCCCTCATAAAAATCATCCAAGGCTAGCTTCGAAAGAAAAATTGCCATGGACTCCAAAGATAACCACAAGGCATTCTTTAGCTATGTCAAGAATCTAAGGGAGGGTGGCCTAATGGTTAAGGTGTTTGCCTTACAAACACAAGGTGTGGGGTTCAAGTCTCACAAGGGATAATTGGCTAGGCTTAAAATGGCTCACAAGAGCAGTTAGCTTAGTACTAACCTATGAACCTATAAGTGGCAATTCTCAGATCTGCTCGGAGTTAGTGCAGAATGGCACAAAATACACTGAACTGACTGATATAGCCAACATCCTGGCAGATGGGTTCAGTGCAAACTTCACCCCCAAAAGGGCCCATAACTATACCAGAAGAATGTACTGCCCCTGAAATCACAGACACTCATGTTAAAACAGCCCTCTCCAAAGCCAAAAACACAGCATCAATGGGACCAGATGGTGTCCTAGGCTGTGTCTTACACAAGCTCAAAGATGAACTAACCCCTCACCTAAACACACTGTTTAAACTCAGCCTCTCCACAGGATACATGCCCACAGAGTGGTGCACAGCAACAGTTATTCCACTTCACAAAGGTGGAACCACAACAAACCCCGGGAACTATTGCCCTATAAGCCTGACTAGCTTGGTCTGCAAAGCTATGGAGTGCATCATCATGGATCTCATTAACAAAGACATTGGAAACCTCCAAACACTGGACCCTACCCAGTTCAGCTTTGTTAAGGGCAGATCATGCCTCCTAAACCTGGTATACTTCTTTGAGACAGTTACCAAAGCTATAGACAAGGGAAAGGTGGTCCACACAGCCTACCCACACTTGCAAAGGCCTTCGACACCATTCCCCACTCAGGTATTATAGACAAGCTCACCAGCCTGAACATAATCCCCTACATCATGAGATGGGTTGCCAACTGGATCATGGACAGAACCCACATGGTAAGAGTTGCAGGAGCTAGGTCTGACTCTAAACTGGTTACAAGTGGCGTTCCCCAGGGCTCAGTCCTAGGACCCCTCCTGTTCAGCATATACTTTTCAGAGGTACAGGCAAGCACAGGAGGACTATGGCTGACCAAGTTCGCAGATGACTGCAAACTAGGGGCTATAATTGACTCTCTGGCTGACACAGACATCCTTCAAAAGGGTCTCACTGAGACAGATACCTGGTGTCAAAACCATGGCCTCAAGCTAAATGCCACAAAGTGCATAGTCCTCCCCTTTGGAAAAAGCAAAGTACCCACAAACTACCACATAGGTGGTAGCCCCCTAAATACGGAAGACGTAATAAGGGATCTGGGGACCCAAGTAGATAGTAACCTCTCCTTTGATAATCACATTGCCAAAGTGGTTAGAAAATCCTTGGCCCACCTAATCACAGAAGGGTTTGCATCCAGATCGCAAGAGGTCATTGGGCCCCTCTATGCATTACTCATCAGACCCATCATAGAGTACAATGCCCCATTGGGATGTACTTTACAAGACACCTACAACAACTAGAAAGACCAACGAAGTACCTCACCAAGAGGATCACTAGCATCAAGCAGATGCCCTATGCAGCTCGACTGAAGAAACTCCAGCTGCACTCGGTTGCATACTGCCTACTCAGAGGTGATCTCTGCCTGACATACAAGGCCATATCCAACCCAGAATTGATGGACATGCTAAACTTAAAGAAAACCATATCTCCTCGAGCCACACGCTCCAGGGATCTAAACCTCACCACAACAATAAATAAGACATGCTGGAGGGATATAGTCCTGTCCCAGAGACTGCCCCTGCTCTGGAACAAGATTACAATCTACATTAGGCAGAGCTCCTTGCTAACCCTCTTCAAGAGAAACCTTGATGAGTGGATGGAAAACAGAAAGTTTAGCCCAGGGATCACTTCAATGGCTCTGCTGGACAGAGGCACAGGGAACTAGTCTAAGGGGGCAGCAAATGTCAACACATTCCAGCTAGGCTTATAAATGCCGGGCAGATAGCCTAGTACCTACCTATGAACCTATGAACCAGAACTGCTAAAGTTAATAAAAGTAAAAAAAAATGCACTTGTTTTATATTTTAGTATACATACACACACACACACACACACACACACACACACACACACACACACACACACACACACACACACATATATATATATATATACAGGGAACTAGTCTAAGGGGGCAGCAAATGTCAACACATTCCAGCTAGGCTTATAAATGCCGGGCAGATAGCCTAGTACCTACCTATGAACCTATGAACCAGAACTGCTAAAGTTAATAAAAGTAAAAAAAAATGCACTTGTTTTATATTTTAGTATACATACACACACACACACACACACACACACACACACACACACACACACACACACACACACACACATATATATATATATATATATATATATGCCAATTGCTGCTCCTGTGAAGCCTGCCAAGTCTGTCTTCATAATACAGCAATAAAGTACTGAAGATTTTCCATTCTGACTGCTGATTTTCCTTCGTCAGGGCTGCCCAATCAACATTCAGAATGAACATGTTGGAGAGAGCCAGAACTTTTAGAAGCTGTCTTGCTGTAGTGCCTTGGGCAATGCACAACCCATATAGCCTAAAGGCTACTACAGCAGTGAGAACGATGAACATCTTGATATTAATGTATAGTTTGATCTTTATAAGGGCACAAGTTCCTACAGAGACCATACATGAATATGCTGCTGAAATGATTAAAAGACTGCAAATTTGGTGAGTTACACAAGCCTTTAATTAGAAAGAGAATGACTTGTTTTATAATGAATGATTTTGCAAGGGGCAGACTTTAAAGAGGAATAAGCTTGACATCAAAAGTTCTGAATGTATGAGGGCAACATTGGAAGTAAACTATCAAAATAATTAGCTGTGGAAATGGATATGTTCAAGATAAAATGTGAATGAAATAAAAAAGTGAAAGAGATGATGCACTGTAAGAGTAATGTATATACAAAACAGTCATTTGTCACATGATTTCTTCTGTTTTCATTGTATATTTTGCTTGTTCTGGTATCTTTTTTTGTTATGGTATGTTAATAAATTTTTGCATTAAAAAAGAGAGTGTAAGAAGATGAGAGACAAAACCATGAAGTGAAGAGAAAATATGTAGTTGAAAGACAAGTCTGATGTAGTTGATGTGGCTTTTTATTTATTACTTTAATTAAAGGAGGAAGAAGTGTCCTGTTTTTAATCACTTTTGTAGAACCGGCATTAGAACTGTTTCAAAGATGTTTAAAAGGATAGATATCTATGTTAAAAAAAAAAATTGCATGTGAAAAAGCACACACCTGACCAGAAAAGGAATTGATACAGAAAAGTATGAGCATACATCAGGGAGTACCGAAACAAGAATGCAAGTCAGACTTTTGGCAAGAATATATGACAATTAAATAAATTGTTGAATGTAAATCAGACGTAGAAAATATAATTATTTCTGAAGATACTTTTGAAGCACTGGTATTCAAAGACAATGAAAAGAAAATGGTGAAGACATTGTTAAAATATTCAAGCACAGTAGATGACGTGATTGTAAAATAAGAAGTACACATTTCTGTTTCAAATGAGAACATTTAAAAAATATAATGTTCTAATATTTGGTTATTTGGCTAATTAAAGCAGAGAATGAGTGCCTATAAACATGCCTACATAATCACAGAGATATCTTGAATAGTGTTCAGAGCTGCAGCAATGATGCCCTTCATTGCTACTGTATTTAAATAGCAAGGATTTGTCAGGAGAATGCTATATTCAAGAAAGTCTGTTGCTGATTATATCAATAATGCAAACTTTCAAAAAGTATCATTTGCTCTTAGCAACACAATATAACGTGCAGGTATAGAACAGAGTAGGAATTGAATTGAAAGTATAACTTAGGTGCCATTTAGAACTAATACAACAACACTGTGGGTGAATAGTTTGAGTGCTACTATAAATCAATGCAAGATTTGCATTTCATGGATCTGCATGGTTTGAATAAAGTGGATAACAGAAGAGAATCATACCCAATGCTTATAATGAATAATGATATCTACACTCCCAATTGTTAAGCTCTTTTTAGTATTGCATATAAACCACAGATTCTGGTGGATAAATCTAGATGAAAAAAATTCCAAACTGTGTGCATTTCACAGGTCACGGGGAAAGTACAGATTCTTTATCATTTCATTTAGTATTGGATCTACTTTAGTAATTCAAGTACCATTTGCTTTACTTCCAACAACTCACTTCTTATTGTTCACAAATATACATACTAATAATCAGCAGCAAGTTAAAAGTATTTTTGCAGGTATCTCCCAAGATAGTGGCTCTGCCCCATGCTGCTTATTTTTAAATATAATGCTCAAAGTTGAAGAAATTATATTTAGAGATGTTGAAGAAATTATATTTAGGAACACACCAAATCCACTGGATACACCGCACAGAGAAATCCACAATTGTAGAAAGCTTCTTTAATAAATTATATTTAGGGATATAGCCTGTGTATTCAAGTCTCTTTCATTCAAGCACACAGTTGAGCATTTGCCTGTGGATAACTCAACTATAAGGAGCTGGAATCCAACTAAATAAAAGGCATATTTTTGTAAATCATCAGTATCAGAGGTGTACCAAATGACTGTTTCATAGGTAATTGAAGGCATGGAATGTATAAGTAAACATAAACTTTGATGTGATAGTGTGGGGTTGCACATGAGAAGAGTATGAGAACAGACTGATACAGTAACCTATAGATTGATTTAAGTCAAAGTGCTTAGTTAAAATATGAGATAAGCCTGATATATATATATATATATATATAGTCATACTTTAATATCAAAATATTTAAAGCTTGATGCATATAAACTCACTGCAATTGTGAAAATGGTTAATCCAGAAAACAAAGCCAAACGGGCATTATATAGATTTGTAAGACTGATGCAGTGTGTAGCAAATATTCTACATAGGTAAAAATGCCTTTAAGGAAGATGTTAGGACAAGATGTAGTTTGGGAAGCTACAAACTGGAAAAGTGATTTCAAATTTCTAAAACTAGTTGCAGTTGAGCCCACATTTAAATACCTTGGAGTGAATAAAAAATAGCTATACCTTGCAGAGAATAAACTAGCAATGTTACAAGTACATGCCAGTCAGAATGGTGAAGGAACTGTGACCCTACAAAAAGAAGAAACCAGTTGTATTTATAGATGCAGAAAAATGCTCTTATAGAAAAGAAGTTAACAATAGTGAATGGATATAACAATGGTATACATTATATGTATATATATATATATATATATATATATATATATATATATATATATATATATGGAAATGGACATTAAACCCATGAAATTAAACTCAGAAAACCTAAGTCTTATGCATGGTTAACACTGCAGAGGATATAACTTAATCTACAAAAACATAATCCGAAAGTGAAATGCAGAGCAGGTAAAGAACTTCACATGGCAGATATGCTGATTAAAACCTATTTACCAGAAAAGAATGAAAATGTGCTAGAACAAGATTAGATGTATTGGGATAATTTTAAAGTTTTGAATGGTAGAAGAAAAGTAAAAGAATTCCAGAGATGTAATAATACTGACTTGGAAATGTAATTTCTGAAGTAGGTTATAATGAGAGGCTGGCCTGAATAAACATCATCTGTAAAGAAATTAATTCAGTACCATTTTTTTCTTTGAAGGAAGAAATCATTTGCATCCTTGGCTTAATATCCAAAGCTGACAAAATAATAGTTCTAATCAACTGAGAAGATACATATTTAAGGAGACGTATCAAATATATCTGGGAATAATAAAGTATAAGTATAAAGCAAGAAATATAATGTATTGGTAGGTAATGTCAACTTAAATAGGACAAAGAAGTACGGAGTTGCGCAATTTTCAGCTGATACCATAACAACCATTCATAAAAACAGATAGGAGCATTTCCAGTAACAAATCATTCATGGAGCAGAGTGGACACAGATTTAATTCATGTATCTCATATGTGTAAAATAATCAAACATACGGACACAAAAAGTGCAGGTGGAATTAATAAATTAAAGTCTGTATCTTCAAGACAGGATGTAAGGTATTCTCATATCTGACAATGTTTACACTGCAAAAGCATTGAGTTTAGAAGAATTTACATGAGTGAAAATTCAGACATATAACAGCAAGAGTACACTTTCCATGGCTTAAAATACAAGTAGTGGGAGCTACTCAAATAAAGAAGAATACTGAAAAGAGTATCAGCAAAACAACTATGATTTTCATCTCACAATTTTAGAATATAGGAATACTGCAAAGTCAGCCTATCACCAGCTCAGGTGGTAATGGGAGAATGTTCAGAAAGTTAAAAAATAAGTTAACTAATTCAGCTGGCTTGCTAATACATAAACATCAATGTAAGAAAGATGAAATGTTGTAAAGAAACCAGCAGAGGAAGAAATACTGCTGTATAAGAAAATACAGAAGATTATTAGGTTTACAGGGTGCATACAGGGATGTGTTAATGGCAGTGGCATTCTAACCTGCTTATCTTGTCTCATTCCATAAAATGTCAGTTTAGTCTAAGCAAAATCAGTCTTAGAAGTAGTTTTACACTGTATAAAGACTGATTTAACCTAACTTTAACAAGTTGACCATTTCTGAAGAATAAGGCCTAGCTATAGCAGGATAGATACTTTGGTTTAAAAAAAAACAGAGCAGTTTACTTCCAGAAGTGAAGATCTCCTCATGAGACAAAGCCATTATGGCCTGGAAAGCTATTAAGACAAAAAAAAATAAAGAAAATGTCATACCAGATGTGGTGAGCAACCTACATGAATATATTAAATTGATAAGACAAAGGTTAGAATCATTGACCAAAATGATCCAAAATCAGTGCTGGACATTGCTCACATCAAATCCATAACTTCAAACTATAAAGCAAATTTAAACCATGTTCAGTCACTGCTTTCAGAATAGCAAAAGGAAATAACATTGAATAAAGAAAAAAAATCAACAAATAGAAGTAAGGGTCCCTCAGAAACAGGTACAAATATGACTCAGTCATTGTACATGTGGGTGTGAATGACCTGAGATGTACCTCCCTGGACTACATGAAAAGACACATGGAGGAGCTCTCGGATTATGTAGCCCAGGCGGGTATGACCCTAGCCCTGAGCAGCATCCTACCATCACCCAGAATGATACCAAAGTAAAAGCAGAAAATGATTGATTTCAACAACTGGCTAAGTTTCTGGTGTCATTCTAAGGGGATCCAGTATTTGTCTGACTGTAGTGACATGATTTTCAGATCTTGATGCCTTGCCAGAGATGGCCTGCATCTGTCACCCCTGGGCTTCCGGATACTGGCCAAGGCTCTTGCCACCCCTACAGTGCCTTTTTTAGGTGGTGTTCCAAAGACCAAATTACCACCATAACAGCTACAAACAAATGCAATCTGAGGGTCATACTGCGTAACACTAGAAGTATAAATGTCAAAATGCACTCGCTTGAAACACTCCTTAAAATGGAGAACATCGACATTTGTGCTGTAACAGAGACCTGGTTCAAGGCAGCAGAAAGCACCCCTACACTACCAGGCTATAACTCTTTCCACACATTTCAGCTCCAGAACTTGAACCGAAGCTCCAAAGGTGGTGGTGTTTCCATATTCATAAAGGATGTGCATACCTCCAGACTGGTAGCCCAACATAATGCATCAGAGATACTTCAGGTGCAGCTAACATTGGGTAAGACAGTGATTCAGGTCGTAGCCTGCTATAGGTCCCCAACCATGTCTCAAGACTCACACTCCATGTTCCTAAGCACCCTGGAGAATATTAGTGTCCAACCTAACACTCTCATACTAGGTGACTTCAACTACCACTCCATTAACTGGGAAAACTACTCATGTACCAGTACACTTGCCCAACGTTTCCTGGAGTTCATTAATTCGAATGCTGTGGACCAGCTTGTTCTTACCCCCACTAGAGGTAGCAACATCCTTGACCTGGTCAATACTAACATGGGCAACCGTTGCTCTACACCAATAGTCATGTCCTCCCTGGTTAGACCTGACCACAAACCAATCACCTTGGAAATTCACATCCCTCCCACCCACCCCGCAAAGGTAACCACCATGAAAAACTTCTCCAAAGCTAACTTTAGGCTCTTAAAACAGAGGTGGCTAACTTCACGACACCCATGCAAATGCAGAATAGTTTTTTTTTTTTTTTTTCTCAAAAAAATTTTTTTATTAAATATATAAATAACAAGACAGTTAGAAGTTTTATACATGAACAGTAGGTATAAATAAACATATTTCGACTCATAGATGAGAAAACAATCCTTCAGGAGATTTAACATATTATTAAGTAATAAAGCAATACGCAATATGTACACTATATACAAGTTAGGCAACCTGAAAAAAAAAATTTTTAACATTAACTATTTATTATATTTAAGACTTTTTCTAACACTAACTTTTTTAATGCTTTTTTTTTGGACTTCTAACTAAGTGCCTTTGAGCATCAATATATGAAAAAGCCATTTTATGGAAAGTAACCCAATTTAGTTTGGTTCGATCCAGCCAATTTTGTATTATGTAAAGTTTTAGTAATGAGCAAATAAAAATGATAACATGAATATCTAATTTTGAAAGATGAATTAATGGAATATGAAGAATAGCAAGTTCCCAGGACAATGTAGACTTTTGGTACCCCATTTTCTGCAATCTGACTTTCAAAGAGGTCCATAATCTGTGAGAAAAATGACAATACCATAAGATATGTAGAAGGTCTGCTTGGGGTGAGAACAACATGAACATGATGGGGATTTACTTGGGTTAAATTTATTTAATTTGTATGGGGTATAGTAGGCGTCATTATTAATCATTAATTGTGTATATGATAATTTTTAAAAGGGATAAATTCCTTTGTATATCTAATGGCCAAAAGTTTCTGAGACTCTGACAATTGGGAGTTATAACTTAACCAAACATTTGATAGAAGACAATTATGGTCCATTATTAAGCTATTGATTAACTTATAAGAGTTTGAGAGCATTTTATCTGATGAGGAAAGTATTTTGATAATCGTGTCGAGGTTTTTCATTTGTAGTTCTATGTGGTCTAAACATAAAAACTTGTTTTTAATTATTACTCTTAGTTGACTAAGGATTGGTGAATAGGTCCAATTTACTTTCAAAATTTTGCACCAATCTGGTAAAGATAAGTCAAGATATTTCAAAACATCTCTAACTTTTAAATTTTTTATTAAAGGATATTTTGTTAAGTTAAAGGGTTTGTTGTCTATCATTATATTTGGGTTTAGATGAATTGGTTGAATAAGGTGAGAAATCTTTTCTAGATTACATAGTTTGAGTAAGGTTTGGAAGGCTCTAATCTTTTGTTTAATTACAGTAGACATATTATTAATAAATAAACTATCCAAAGAGATAAAATGAATCGCTTCTGGATTTATATTTTTTGAAATGATGTAATTGTACCATAATTTTATCCATAAAGAATGATTTGTATAAGAAATATTCTTGAAATTAGATATGGTGAGAAGTTTATTAGATGAGACAATCAAATAATAGAGATATAGATTAGGAAGGCCTAAACCACCCTTGTCCTTCAAAATTGACAATCTGGAATAGGAAATTCTAACAGATTTAGGGAACCATAAAAATTTTGCCAAAGCTTTATTTACAGACTCAAAAAAGATTTTGGAATTATCTGATCAGATGATGTGAACTGGTAAAGGAATTTAGGCAGAATGTTCATTTTAATTATGGCCGCCTTTGATAAAAGTGAAAGGTTTAGATGTTTCCATCTGTCCATATCAGATAATATTGAGTTCCATACTTTATGGATGTTATTTTGAAAAGAAGATTTATTATTGTGTTCTAAATTGATACCTAAATATTTTATACTATAAGTAAACTGAAAATGATGATCTGAAAACAAAAATGATTTATGTGCTAAGTGATTTAAGGGAAAGATATGAGTTTTAGAAGAATTTAAAAGATAATTCGAAACCGAAGAGAAGTAATCAATGGAGTTTGTTATTTTCTATAATCAGATAATGGAGTTTGGAAGTAAATAACTAGATCATCAGCAAAAGCTGAAAAATGAATTTTGGTATTAAGAATTCTAGGGACATTATGAAAAGTATTTTGAATAATATACAACAACAAAGGTTCTAAATAAATGTTAAAAAGAAAGGGAGACAATGGACAACCCTGTCTTGTTCCTCTGGTAATCTTTATAGGAGAAGAAAATTGACCATTAATGTAAAGTCTAGTAAACATATCTTTGTATAAAACTTTTAAAAAATTTATAAAGAATAAAGGAATATTGAAACATGACATAGTTTGAAAGAGAAAGTCCCAACAGACTCTGTCAAAGGCATTTGATGCATCAATGATCAGAGCATATATAGGGTTTGAATTTTTTTTAATGAGATGAATGATAGACTCTAAGGATAGAGTATTATCCCAAGCATGTCTGTGGGACATAAAACCTGATTGATCTAGGGAAATAATTGAGGGTAAAATCCGTTTCAATCTGTTAGCCAAAATAGATGATAAAACCTTAATATCTACGTTTATTAAAGAAATGGGTCTATAATTTATTGGGTCAGATTTTTCTTTATTATTTTTTAGAATTAGGATGGTTTTTGATGTATTCGAATGAATATCTGAGATATCGTTAACTCTTATATGATTATATACTTTGAGAAGAAAGGGAAGAATTACCAATTTGAAAGTTTTGAAAAATTCTGGAGTAAAACCATCTGGACCAGGAGATTTTCCCAATTTAAGATTATCAATTGAATCCGAGATTTCTTGTAACGATATAGGAGCAGAAAGTAATTTTTGTTGACTATCATTTAATTTAGGGAAATGTAGAGAATTTAAAAAGATTTTTAAGTGATTATCATTAACTGAATTAGAAGAACCTGAATATAAATCAGTATAGAGAGAAGTGAATAGCTGAATTATCTCTTCATCCGTGTTATATAATTTATTTTTATAAGATAAAGATGAGATTTTCGGTCTTTCAAAATTAACTTTAATAATTCTCGCTAATAATTTAGAAGGAACCTGGGCCCATTCTGAATATGAGGCAAGTAATTTTTGTTCAGCTAAAGAGAGATTATTTTGGTGAAGCAAAATTAAATCTTTCTGACAGTCAAGAATTTGTTTTTCTATAGTAGGGTCATGATTCAGTCTAAGATAATTTTCCAAGGAAAAAATTCTAGATTTTAAGAACTCCTCTTTCTTAAAGTATTGCTTTTTGAAAAAAGCTGCTTTACTAATAAATAATCCTCTTAGTCTCACTTTACATGCAGCCCATTGTATGTCATAAGGAATGTCTGATGACCCCAGGTTATTTTCCATTTCCTGTAATATTTCTGAACATTGTTTGCAAATATCTTCATTTAGCAGTAAATTATTATTTAAAGACCACTTATTAAAGTCAATTTTATTTTTAATATTAGAGTTTATGTTTAATTTTAGTGAGATTCTTGAATGGTCCGAAAAGAATCTAGGTTCAATGTTAAAATCCAAAATATATTTTGAGATATAATCAGAAATTAGAAAGAAATCCAATCTGGACCACGAACGGTAACACTTGGAGTAATAAGTATAGATATCATTCTTATTTAAGACTTTAACATTGTGAAGTGGATCAATTAAATTATATTCCGTCATCAAATTATTAAGGGCCATAGTAGATTGATAATTATAAGTAACAGTGGAACGGGATCGATCAATTACTGGATTTATTACTGCGTTCCAGTCACCACCAACTATAATATGGTGGCCTTTATAGGATGTGAGAATATTATAAATTTTTAAAATGAACAAATGTTGTGAATTACATGGGCCATATAAGTTTAAGACTAAAAGAGGTTTGTCCAGACCAACAATAGAAGTGGTAAATAAGCACCATCTCCCCTCATTATCAAATTTCTCATCAATAATGTTCCCCATGAATTTTTGTTTAATGATTATAGCTACTCCTCTGGAATTAGATGAGTCACCTGAAGCTACTATCTTTTTGATCCATTTTTTATTTCTCTCTTTATTCCAATCAAGACGTGGAATATGGGTCTCTTGAATAAAACAAATATTTGCCTGTGACTTAAAAATCAAATGAAATAATAATGACTTTTTGGCTTTGCCTTAAATACCTCTAACATTCCAAGAATCCAATATTATATCAACTGGCATATTCAAGGCATACAATCATTATTGATGCTATAAAGGTGAACTCAAAGTAAAAATCCAATAATACTTTAAAAAAGAAAAAAAAAGAAAAAGCAGCATTTGAATATGCAATCGGGTCAACAAATATCATTTGCTGAAAAATAAAGAAAAAACATTTTTCAAGAGCAATAAAATGTATATTAATATCCTTTATCCTAACCCTAGTGCCTACCCACCAATCACCCTGTGATAAAGGAAGATCAGAAGTGAATAAGATAGAAGTTGTAATTATAAATAATAATAACATCAGATTAATATAAAAATTGCTCAAAGGAAGCCTAACACAAATTAAAACCAGAGTAATACTACTAAAACTATATACAAGACTAACTAAATTCAAGATGTCCAACATACTCAATCCCTACTTGAAATACTAAGCTAAAAGCTCCTATTATTAAGTAAAAATTATAGTGATTAAATGCATTTCCTCAAGTATTTCAAAGAAGAAAAAATAGAATAAATTTTGATTAACTAAAACAATACAGCATAACAAGTATTACAATTAAAACAGAACATATGTTAGGTAATGTAAATAAATATAAAGAAACCCATCTAATAACAATATCATATATGTAAACAAAACAGTGAGAAATCTAGGGATAGTTGTATCATATATAAGGTGATGTTTTAGATATACATATATATAAAAAGCCATAAACATTGCTAAACAGATAAAATCATGCACTATCCAATAAACACTCTTTAATGCTTAGTAACTTTTTCCCAGTAGTCAAATAGACAATAAGTGTGATAAAAAACTCAAATAACTATAGAATGAGCATTTAACTATAGTTCAAATAAAGCATAAACTGTCCTCCAAGCGACCATACTCTAAAAACAATTCAATATAGATGTAAGCTAACTGTCTAAATAGCAGTAATATAGCATCTGCTCACAATGATATATTATAAATTGAATAGGTTTTGGCGCCATCTAATGTTCAAAGATAAATACAAATAAGAACTATTGGATAGTACTTAAACTACAGTATGTACACTAGATTAAATGAATATTAATGTACTTTCATATGAATTTAAATAAATTTTAGAATACTTATACTAATGGCTCTGTTAAATTATATAGTTAAACTGTCCTTCTAAAATATAAAAGCAATACAGCAAACAGGATGTAAAAACACAGTGTTCATAAATATACTCATTATAACATCTAAATAGAACAAAAACAAGTAGGCTAAACTCAAAAATCAAGGAGTTTAAATATAGACAGGTAAGTTTAGCTAATAACATTTAAAGATATCCATTCCAAGCATTACATTTGTGTAAAGGCTTTCTATAACAAAACCACCAACTGCAGTCCCTAATCAAGCTTCTGGAAAAAATGCATGAATTTCTCAAATGAACAGGTGTACAGTGTAATACTTGTCTATTTAAACATTTTGGCATCTTTCAAGATAACATAAAAAACAACATTTTGTAGGAAAATATATGTTCTCTTCTTTACCCATTTTCTGGAATTGTAATAAATGAAACTAACCTGTTCATTTGTTTCAAGAACAATTTCCATCCTAATGCATGAAGGTAACTGCTCGCTTTGGAGCGAGAGAGACATGTATAGGATCGCTGAATGTAACGTGTGAGAAAGACATATTTAAACTTAAAAACATCCTTCGCTTATGAAGAGGAACACTGTAAATGATAGAAAGTCCTAATAAAGCATTCCTGATGCTGAATACATGCTGAAAACAAGCGCAATTGTGTATGCGAAGCTGTCGTGCTTTCGCAACAAATGATGACGTCACCATCCATCTCATAGAGTCTGTAGTGGGTGCGCGATCATGTAGAACAGCAGCTGAAGCTATGAGCAGAAGATTTTTCCTTCAAGAGTCTCGAGAGGTGCGGTTTCTCCCTCCATAAATCTTATAACTGACACAGGGGACTGTAATTTAAAAGCTTTTTAAAAAAAACTAGTATACTGCCTTCACACAAAGCAAGGAAATGAAAGAAACATAACTATTTGACTGTTTTTAGCACTTCTAGTAAATCTATAAATCTGGAAAGCCTGTCATAGCACAATATTATTTAAAACTTATCAGAATTAAAACAAAATAAATTCAAAACAAGTTATTGAAGTGAAATAGGATTAGGTCATAACAGACATGTACATCCTATATTATAAATATTGTCTGAAAAATAACACTTTTGTATTCCAATGACAGTAACATATTATGATACAGTGTCAGGAAGCTTTTTAAATGTTTTAAGAAAAATGTCTTTAGCATCTTTGGGGTCTGAGCACACAAACCTTTTGTCATTAACTGTAAAAGACAAAGTATTTGGATAGGACATACGAAATCTTATCCCTCTTTTTATCAAGTCAGCACAATAAGGTGCAAGTTTTTGTCTATTTAGTTTAATTTGAGAAGGAAGATCTTGGGAAAAAGATAGTTTGTGAGACTTCCATATGAACTGTTTTTTAGTTTTAGCTGTTTCCAGGATCTGGAAAGTATCCTGAAAGTTTAATAACTTAGTATAAATAATCCTTGGTGTGGAAGAATCTTGCTTTGCACGTAATGCTCTATGTGCTCTCTCTACAATTATAGACTTTGAAGATGTTTCACAGTTTAACAATGTTTCAAAGATATTCTTAGTCACAGATAGCAAGTTTTATTGTCATAAGATTCAGGCAAACCACGAATAATGATGTTATTTCTTCGACTCCTGGCCTCCAAATCCAACAGTTTAGCTTGTATATCAGAAATAATCTTATCTTTAGACTTAAGGTCACTTTCCAATGAATCTGTTTTTAACTCTAAAGCTGAATTTCTGTTTTCAATCATATCCATTCTATCATTTATTTGCTTTAAAGTTTTACTAAAGTCAGCAAATTGTTCTGAAAAGTTTTGGATAGCACTTTGGATAGGCTTTAATGCTACTTTTAGTTCATCTAAAAGAAAATTTGAATCATTTAAGTCTTTATTACTTACTTTGGAAGTTTCAGTAGGTTGTTTAGATGTCCTTAGTCTTTTTGAACTGGAATCTTTTTCAGGAGAGAGCATTGAAGAAAATTTGGCCTTTGTAGGCTGAGTCTCCAT
Source organism: Protopterus annectens (assembly GCF_019279795.1). Classification (NCBI taxonomy): domain Eukaryota; kingdom Metazoa; phylum Chordata; order Ceratodontiformes; family Protopteridae; genus Protopterus; species Protopterus annectens. Next base: position 1,122,167,771 of record NC_056728.1, read on the forward strand.
GGAGTCGGATTTTGTAGCCATGCCCAGAGATGAACTGCAATTGACAGGATTTCAGGAACCAGGAATAGACTGGAGCAGCAGGTGTCCCAGCAGCTGAGAGAACAAAATTGTTCTGAGGTAAAATAAATCCCAGGATAAGAAGTCCAGAGTAAAAAATAATCCAAATTCGTAGTAAAAGATTTATAAAATCTTTTAGTAAAAAAAAACTGAGGAAAAAGATTGGTATAAAGTTGTAAAAAAAACAAAAGTTAAATAGCTGTGAGGAGCTCAAGGAGTAGGGACTAAACTAGTCGGCAGCCATCTTGATCCATGCAAATGGAGAATAGTTGCATGACCGCCAAATTATACACCAATGCACTGCACGAACATGTACACAAATGCATGGATCTCGCCATATCCAGTAGAACCAGGACACTCTCCTCCAAGAAAAGGAAGCCAATCTGGTGATTCCCTGCCATAAACAAACTCTACAACAGAAGGAGGAAACTGATGTGGAATAAGGTGAAGTCCCAAGACTGGAAAACTCCCTTATCAGCCTCAACAAAAAGTTGAGATCCCTCATCAAATCCTCTAAAGCTAGCTATAAAAACAGTATTGTACCAGATAGTAAAGACAACCACAAGGCCTTTTATAGTTATGTAAAGAATCTCCATGGCAATACCCAGATTTGCTCTGAGCTACTGCACAATGGTACCTCCTACACTGAGCCAACAGATATTGCCAACACACTGGCCGACAGATTCAGTGCCAACTTTACCCCCCCCCCAAAGGACCAATCACAATACCAGTAGATTGCCAGGCACCCAGTATTACTGCTGCACAGTTTAAAACAGCACTGTCCAAGACCAAGAATTCAGTGTCTATGGGACCTGACAATATCCCTGTCTGTGTTCTACATGAACTACAGAGTGAACTGGCACCTCACCTGTGTGCCCTGTTCAATCACAGCCTCACCTCAGGCTTTTTCCCTGCCGAATGGTGCACTGCCACAGTCATCTTTCTCCATAAAGGAGGAGTGACTACAGACTCTGGGAACTATTTCCCCATTAGCCTGACGAGTCTGATATGCAAAGCTATGGAATGTATCATCATGGACCTAATAAACAAGGATATAGGGAATCTCCAAACTCTGGATCCCACACAGTTTGGTTTTGTGAAGGGAAGATCATACTTGCTCAACTTGGTTGACATCTTTGAGTCAGTCACCAGAGCTGTGGATGAAGGTAAGGTGGTTCTTACAGTCTACCTTGATCTGGCCAAGGCCTTTGATACCATTCTCCACTCAGGAATCATAGAAAAACTTACTAAGCTAGGCATCAACCCCTATATCACTAGGTGGGTTGCAAACTGGCTCACAGATGGAACCCACAGTGTGAAAGTAGCTGACTCCAAGTCAGACTGCTGACTAGTCATGAGTGGAGTCTCACAGGGTTTGGTCCTGTGTGCTCTCCTGTTTGGTATCTACTTCTCTGAAGTCCAGCCAACACGAAGGAACTCTGGCTGACAAAGTTTGCAGACAATTGCAAGTTAGGAGCTATTATTAACTCCCCAAGTGATGTTGACATCCTACAGAATGGCCTCACTGAGATCAACAACTGATGTCAGAACCATGGCCTTAAGCTCAATGCCAAAAAATGTTACGTCATCCCCTTTGGGAAAAACCTGGTTCCCATGAATTACCACATTGATGGTAGTCCACTGAACACAGGTTGACAGCAACCTCTCTTTTGATCACCACATTGCCACTGAGGTCAGAAAGTCCTTCTATGTGGCACATCTCATTACTAAGGGTTTTGCATCCAGAAAGAAAGAGGTCATTGTCTCCCTCTACTTTTCCCTCATTAGGCCAGTCATAGAGCACAATGCCCCATATGGCATGTACCTCACTAGACACCTGCAACAACAGGAGAGGCTGCAAAAGTACCTCACAAAGTGGATCCTAGGCCTTAAACACTTGTCCTATATGGACAGACTCAAAAAACTCCAACCATTCTCAGTATCATATCGCCTACTTAGAGGAGGCGATCTCTGCTTGATTTACAAAGCCATGTCTGACCCAGCTCTGTTAGAAATTCTACATCTAAAGAAATCCCACTCCCTCTGCACCACATGGTCCAGAGACCTCAAACTCATTACCACAATCAACAGAACATACTGGAGGGACAGGTTCATAACCCAGAGACTGCCCATGCTATGGAATAGACTTCCCATACATATCAAGCAGAGCACCTCGCTGACCCTCTTCAAGAGAAATTTTGATGAGTGGATGGGAAATAGAAAATTTACCCCTGGGATAATTCCAGTGGCTCTACTTGACAGAGGCACTGGGAACTAAAATCACGTGGCATGATGCCAGGGTAATCCTATGGCTAGGCTTGTAAAGGTACCAGGGCCATTAGCCTAGTACACACCTAGGAACCTAAGTGTAACAAGATTTCACTATATTCATTACCACCCAGATTCCTAAATTGAAAATCCTTCTATGAGGAATAGGATTTGAATATTAAGTGTACCAGAAAACATGGAAGACAATGTCTGAAGAACCTTCATTACTAATGAACTATGTAAAATAATGGGAAGTAACTTCAAGTGATAATTGAGAGGGTACACAGAATCACACCTATTTCACATAGCTTCAAATACCCAAGGCAATAAATGCCACAACTAGCTAAGCAAAGAAAATATTTTGAATAGAGACAGAGAGTTGGGACCTAACCTTAAAACTACAGATGCACAGGTTCAACTGGTCCCAGATTATAGCACCATATGTAATGTGTATGTAATGTAAGGCCCTAGTCCCCTACATCCTTTTCAGGAAATGGGTATGCAATCCAGCTAAAATTCCCTGCAACACCGACTGCTCATAGAAGTGGCTACAGTTATTATTTCTCTTCTGTTTAGACAGCAATTGGCAGCTAGACCAGAGTTTAAAAAAATGTATTCTCAGAGGTTACTGTCAGTAATAAAAAGATGAACATTACCCCTCCAGAGACAAGGAACAGAGAATTTCCACAGGCAATAAAAATGGTCAAAGGACAAAAGATAATTATAAGAAAGAGGCAAGACCAGACAGAAGAGGGAGTCACGATAATCCTACACTTGAAGGTATACCAACAAGAATAAAGTATGCCCTACATATCTGCCAGGATGGAGATGCAGAAGACCTCCCTGGGATGGGGGGTGGGGGAATGGATGCCTATTGAAGTGTCTGAGGTGGACTTCATTGAGGCTTTGTGGGATGACAGACCCCACACCATTAACCACAAATGTCAGCTGTATAATCTGGTCAGGAGACTGAATGCTTATCCCTTATTGGATTTATCACCTGCTAAGTTTCTAGCATTTAACTGAACATTTAAACCTATGAAGTAGGCCATATACCCTCGTTTTTTTAATGGCAAAGCTGAATATTTGATTGCTTGGTACAAACTGTAAGCTCAAGACAAGGTGGCTTCCCCGCACTTATGTGGTGTAGTGCAGGATTAGAATCAGTGAGACATTGCAACCTTGTCGAAGTCATATCTTATTTTAATATAACTGCCATGAGTCAGTTTATAAGATATTGGTTGCAGAAACGTCTGAGTAGTTGGTCATCTGTTAGCAGACAAACTCTGATTCTTGTTTATACTTTATTCTATGGATAGACACTTTTGGAAGGAACGCTGGGGGGTTCCCTTATGAATCTAGCCAAGACAATCAACACAAAGGACTAAAGCTCCAAATCTCAAGCGTTGTTCCTTTTTTAGTATAATTTTTTTCTGCATGTGTCTGGCCTTCATTGACTAAATGTGTTGGCATAATTAGAAGTTAGTTATTAACTGTAGTCTGTAAGTTTGTTGTTAGTTTTAATGCTTTGTCTGTCCCTTCTGGAATGACAATTTGGATCTGGAGTGACAACTGCTGGGTATTATGTAATGCTCTTCCCAGTGACCCCGTCCTTTCATTATTCCAGTGATTCACTTGAAATAATAACAGAGTTACGTCATCCATATTATCTATGACAGACCTATCACAATGAAATATGATGGGGGTGGGGGGGTTAAGCTATTGCAAAAACAGCTTGATTTTTCAAACTGGGTACCTGATACCAATCCCATTTCATTTTTCACTTTGACTATGTGGGGAATGTCTGTGCCCAACAAATGGCATGCCATATTTAACTTCTTAAAGACAACCGATGCAAAAGTATTTTTTCTCTAAAACCTAAAATAAAAAACAAAGAAAAACAGACAATACTGAAGTCATGGCAGGGGTGGGGTGTGATTACTTCTATTAATATAGGAATCAGTATGTATCTGTATTTTATTTCATTCATCCATATGATGGACTCAGAAATTTTAAGCTACCAACACATGGGGCAGATAGATTATTTCTATTATAAAAAATCAGAGTTACAACATCCTGTTAGGTAACTACTGTAGTCCAAACATTGATAATATTGGACATATGACATAATTTCTGGGTAAAATAACACAGATTAAATCCAAATATGAGTACACTGTTATTGGGTGAGACTTCAGTACTGTGTTGGATATAACAGTGTATAGACTGTCAGGTAGCACTAGTAAGCAGACTAAAGTGTCTCAAGGTTTAAAAATGGTTATGGAAGAATTAGACAATGTGGTTACCTGGGAAACCCTGGATCCAACAGTAAAAGATTTCACGTTTATAACACCTAAGAAGAGAGTGGCAAGTAGGATCAATTTTGGGTTCCTTCCAGGTCCCAGTTTAATAACAACCACATCATTAAGATTTTTCCTTCTGTTTGGTATGATCATTCCACCATAAAACTACAACTCCATTTCAAAGATATATGTAATCCATTTCCATTATGACAACTTGACCCTTTGCTAATCAGGTCTATTTTCTATAATCATGTGTTAGAAGAATCCATTAAATAAATATAGGGAGACAAATACAGAGAAATATATTCAGGAATGGGTTAAACAGGGAGTGTGCAAAATGACAGTAAAAAATGAGGCATCCAGGTTAAACAAGAACAGAATTCAAGAGCGACTAACAACATTTCAATCAGCAGAAGCAAAGGTAAGAAGATGAAGAGAAGAATATAAAAAAATGGCTGTAAGGATGAACTCTTGAGTACCCAAATCAAAGCAGCAGAGAAGAGAATAAGAGATTGTCATTATTCAGCTCTACAAGAAAAATGGAGAAGATTTAGAACTTTTTTTTGGGCACAGGTACTCACTTCACAAAAACTGATAGCTAAAAAGATAGTCGACAGAAACAAAGAAATGCATATTCCCGCAATACATAAGGGTAATGAGGATTTAGTCACCAATCCAAAGGCGATCAATGACATTTTTTGTTTCATATTTTTCCCATACAAGAATAGGGACCATCAAGGATATAGAGAGGAGGTATTTAGCCTTTTACTGAACTTGAAGTTAAATAAACTCTCAGGAGATGACCATGACTCACTAGCCCAACCCATTACAACTGCTGAAATTTCTAAAGCAATTTCTATCTGACATCCATGAAAGCTCCACATTTGGATGGTTTAACACTTGATTTTTATAAACAATATAAACATCTAGTCTTCCCTTCTCTAAAAAATGTTTTTGATGAATGTGAGGTGAACCAGAGATTTCCATAAGACTCATTAATTGCCAAAGTATTAATGTTTACTAAACCGAATAGTGATAATACCATGCCCCAAAATTACAGACTTATTTCTCTCCTCCAATTAGAAAACAAGATTTATGCACAGATCCTTGCTAACAGATGGAATGGAATCATAACTAGATTGGTATCTAGTTACTAACATGGTTTTATCAGATGCAGAACAGGCAGCCCAGATTTAGTGAGACTGCGGTTCACTAGCCATACTCAATGTTGGAGGGGAAAGTTAAATGCAGCAGTAATTTTGACTGATTTAAAAAAAAAAGTAATTGATTCAGTTAAACAGGAATGTATCTGGTGACATCTTCAGTTCTTAGAGTTCCCACATTTCTTCATAAATAAGTACAAACATTTACGTTCTGGTCCTCTGGCTATAATAGCCACCAATGTAGGTATTGTCCAACTTGTAAAATTTATACAGAAGTGTGCAAATGTATGAGGCAGGCATGCCCTCTCTCTCTTGTGTTATTTACCTTAGTGACTGAAAAATAAACAGCTGTTATTGAAATCTCTAGACCCATTAAGAATTTATCTAAATCTTGCTAGAAATATGATATCAGCATGGTTTGTGGATGACTGCATAATATAGTTAGCCAACCCTATAAACAATTTATCTGGTCACTTCTTCAGTTCTTCCAATTTTAATGTAACTAGTAGTTGCTGGAGCAGGTAAAGCTCCATGCACAACAAAGAATTATGATGGGGCATCTGATGCTAGCCTAATATATGTTTCCAACATGGATGCCAAAATTCACTTCCCAAGCTTTGGTCTGTAGATGAATTTCTTGGCATCGATATCTCAAACAATAAAAGACAGCCCCTGCACGTAAGGCAATTGCAAGCCTTGAACCACAATGTAAAAAACAGCAAAATAAGCCAGCAAACTGTGATGCTGAAACCAATATAGTTAATTTATTGCATGTCAGCAAAAGAAATAAACAAACCGTTTTTGGCTAAATTTGTTACATAGCCTTCCTCAGTGTTGAAAAGAAAGAAAAAAACAAGTTTCTTTTATGCATGACACCAAACACAAAAAAAACAAGCTGATTGGTCAAATTACAAGTGTTCATTAAGTCCTGGTGGGAAAAGTCCACCCAATTTGATTATCCACTTCTTTTCCTTGGCATCAAGAACAGTATGCCAACCAGCTTTATTTATTCTGTTGCCCCCAATTTTATCTATTACCATAAATCTGAAAGCAGCTGTAGGATGTATTAAGGGATGTTTATATAATGCACTACTGGGCTTCCTGATCCTCATATCACTGATATGTTCTGATATTCTTATTATCAGTGGTCTCGAAGTCTATCCCACATAGAATGCTGAACAACTGCATGTAGCCAAATAGATCACCCAATCACTACTACAGGTGGCAAAAAATCGGACATCAAATACATTTCCAGAATTTTTGCTTGTAAATTGTTTAGACTTCATAATTCTGTTACAATGGCTACAGTGGCCACAGGGAGTACACCCAACAAGAGTATCCCCCATCAGAGTTGTTTGTGTACTAGAAGGTATAGATGTTCTGGGCCCTAGTTTATAGATGTTTAGGTTCGATATTACATTGTTCGAACTTGTTGAAGTTTGACGATGTAACATAGACCCCAATTTAGAAGCAGTGTTATAGCACAACAGGTAGCATGCTTGCTTTTGATGCAGAAGGCTGTGGGTTCTACTCCCACAACATGTAGATAGATTGCTGGTATTGTGTTGCATTATAAGGGAGGGGGTGGGGTGCTGCTGTCCTGAGTATGTCCTCCTTTGGATGAGATGCCTAGCAACATTGAACCTGTTTTCAGTATGCTATACATTCCCTATTGCAATATTTCCAGCTTACCATGTTTTTAATGCAACATGTAATTTATTCTTCAAGGGCAGCAGGCACTGATTGATTGATTGGTATTGGTGGATTGTAATACCAGAAGTTTGAATGGCCTTTTATGGTTGAAATGCTCTGAACTGGGCAGTTTTGTCATTATTGTTTCATATGTTTTTGTTTCATTGCTAACTGGAAAAATGCTCAAAACTATACATTTAAAACACACTTTAACAAGTGGTGTTGTATTATACAAGGAATATAGTCTAATACAACCAGGAAGGTGAATCAAAGATCTCTTGCATGTCTGCATGGTCCTAAACATGTTTGCAAGGGGCCTATGATTTGAAAACAGCCCAAAGGTAAATTTATTCTGCCACTGACCAGATACATTACCTTTGAATGTGGATTTCAATGCTGTTTCAGTGAATGTGACTTTCAAGGGCAGAGAAGCTTTAATGCTGTCTATTTTCCTTGTGAGACTGTATTGCATTGCATAGCAAATATATTTCAGTGTTTGTCCAATAAAATTTGAAATAAAAGTATTAAATTAAATCCAAATATCTGGATCCAGATATTTGGATTTAATTTAATACTTTTATTTTAAATTTTATAGGACTTCCCTTACTCTGGAACAAACTACCTATCTATATCAAACAAAGCTCCTCATTAGTACTCTTCAAGAAAAATCTTGATTATTGGATGGGAAATAGGAAATTCACCCTGGGGATTACTTCTGTGGCTCTGGTTTACAGGGGCACAGGAAAATAATTTTCTTGGGTGGCGAAAGCCAGGGTACTGTTTTGGCTAGTCTTATATAGGCCCTAGGGCCAATAGCCTAGTACCTACCTATGAACCTATAATCATTGTAGAAGTAAAGCAGAAAACAGTATGCAGACTGAGAGTTTTGAACAGTGTTTATGGTAAGTGGGGAGAAATAGCCAAGTGATGTGACACTGGAATGGCTGTGGGGAGGGGTGGTGTATGGGGGTGCCCCGATCCATTAGCCTGCCTAGGGCCCCATTTGACCTTGATCTGGCTCTGCTGACCCCACAATGGTTATGGATTAAGTTAGTATATATATCTTGTATAGGTTTCTTATTCAAACATTGGAAGACAATCCCAACACATTGGAAACCCCTTTTTTTCATGCATTTTTTTCTCAAGATTCATGACCTGGTACTTGACAAAGAGGGATGTGGATGAATGGCCTGACTGGTGGGGAATGTTTTTATATGCTTTATCAGGAAATGGCGGGTTGACAAGGTAAGGTGTCTGAGTTACCAATACATAGTTACACTCTGTCTTATTGCAGTGATAATTCAAAAGTTTAATATTTAATCAAATTACAGTTCTTGGCAAGAGTCATTCAACTTTATCTTCTTAGGAGCTGGAATGGTTCCACCAGCTCTTTGAAGTCCAGGGTTGAGTCAGTGTTTTGGAAGATGTAAAAAAGAAAAAAAAGGAAAATAATAATAATCAGAAAATGTTTTCTTTAATAAGATTAGATAATCATAAGAACTACTGTTTTTGTCTAGACACATTGCTGACGATTTATATTAAAGTTAGTGCTTGTTCCATTAAGGTTGACAGGGCAGAAGTCAAACAATTTTCTCTTTCTTATGTTTTTCATTTTTAGGAATATAATACTAGCCCACAAAATATTACAATGAATAGTTATTTATTTGTCATGGCATGTGGAATATGGAAAGAGTCAACAATATTTCCATGGTTAAAAAAAAAAAGATTATCAGGTTTGCAAGCTGGAAACAAAGAAAGACTTCAAACAGCATGTGAAAGGTTGCTGCCTAAAGCTGATGCTGTTGGTAAAGCATCTGAACCAAACTCCTATCTTATTTGTATGGAAAAATGGAAGGTGGAATCTTATATATAGATCTACTTAAGACTGAAACTCAAACTACTGAAGGATGAAATTTGTCCCTTCTCCACTGTTGTGTGATCTTGGAGTTGGTATATATAATTAGCAGGGGGGTTAGGGGTGCTGCATTAAAATATTTTCAGTATTTTGAGTTTTCAGTATTTTGGGATTTAGTCTTTTGGTTTGTCAGTTTTCTGAAATAGACCCATAATATAATATATATATATATATATATATATATATATATATATATATATATATATATATATATATATGTATATATTTTTTATTCTGTTTTATCTTATCACTGACTTTATTCTAAGTATATGTTTACATTTGTATTATTAGTATTGTTATTGTTATTATTATTATTTTTTTAACTTTGTTTGGAACTTGTAAGCAAGCATTTTAATAAACTTGAACTCTGATCAGGAACCAGCAGTAATAAATTAGCTTATTTTATTTCTTCATTAAGTTCATAGTTTCATAGCTAAGTTGTGGGACATTTTACGCATAGCCAATTTTCATTTTTGTGCTTGAATTGACCTCTCCCTTTTTGGTTATAGACTGGTCTTGCCCATCCCATAGTTAATAATTATGGATCATACCATAGATTATATGGGGACCCATGCATAGGATAAAGCATTTAGCATTTAAAGTTTGTAAATTGGTATGGTGGACTTATCCAACAGGACCTACTTCAACCACAACCAAGACTGACAATAATTATATACACATGAAAATACACCAGAATTAGTCAGATAAACATAAAGTAGTCTTCAGAACAGGAAAGTATGGATATTTATTTTAATTTATTATTTATTTGTCCTTTGTTAACCGGGTTAGTTCACTGTGCTGGGGGCCCATTTTCTGTGGAGACCAAGGAGAATAGCTCCACAAACAAAGCATAAAAAAGATGATGCCAAAAATAATATACATATATCATAACAAAACCAAGTTACATTGCAACAGATAACAGACGGATTTGTAATTAAGAACTTACCATTGCATTACACTAATATATCATTGCAATGCCAAGTGCTTATAACATTGTACATATGTTAAGGCAAAGGCTTACGTGTAGGCTAAATGTTAAAAGAAGTGCGTTTGTAAGAGTAGGGCCTAAAGTTATGATGGATTATATGATAATGAGTTGTCTTAGGCATAAACATATAGCAGATTGTTGCAGAAGATTTAGTAATTCTGACCTGAAGTCTTTATCTGTTTGGAATTTTCTTTTTTTACTGACTGAAATGATTTTTATTTTGATGAAATAACACAATAATTTAATACATTCATAACATTCAGTTACTATTTACAGCATTTACATTCAGCCTGAAAAAAAGGATTCAGATGAAAAACATTTGTAGTTAAATAATAAGTTAATATACAAACTATGATAGGAAGAGTTTGGTTCCATCTGTAGGGTATCAATCAAATTCAAAACTTTCCTCCATGGACTATTAACCAATGGCTTAGGAAAAGTTCTTAACTCTTTAGTTCTTTTCTCCATTACTATGCATTTCTTCAGTGATGATAGGATTTCGGCCATTGTGGATGCTACATTAAAGTTCTATCTTCTAGTTATACATTTTCTGGCTATTGCTAACATTGTCCACAACAAATACAGGTCATCTTTCTTCATATTATTACTATTAACAACATTCAATAAAATTAAAGACTTTGTCAAAACAAATATATCAGCATAGATAGCTTGAAGAAATTTGTTAATCTCATTCCAATATGGTTTAATATTAGTCCAGTCATAAAAAATATGAGACCAGTTAGCATTAGTGGACAGATGACATCTCCAACATAACTTGCTGTTTAAAGGGTTCATTTTTGAGAGTTTCTCAGGTGTCAAAAAGGATGTGTGTAGAAATTTCCAATGAAAAATCCTCCAGAATTGTGAGTAAGAAGTTAAACTGAAAATAAAATGTTTTTATCTTCCATTAAAAGTGATACTTGAAACCCTTTAGTTAGGTATTGCCAGTAAGAATCTTTAGGAGCTGTCTTATAGACAATTAAAGTGTTATATAGATATGATAATTCATTCTTAACATTGATATTATTATATAGAATTCCAAAAATCCAGTTTATAATTTTTGGTATGGTTTTGAAGGATGAGTTATGTATTATTCTGCACAGATTCTTAGTGTATGCTGTGACACTCTGAAGGGGATTAGGCCATAGGTTGACAATATATGTGTGTTCAAAACTTGTTGGTTTTCAATACTTTGCAACCAACAAAATTGGTTATTATTTTCTCATAAACCAAAAAATCTCTCTATGTGTTTTATCAGGGGAAATCCCTTGTAATAGTAAATGGTATTAAAATGTATGCCACAGTTTTATATCTAAGTTTGTGTTAATGAATTTTCTAAACACATCATAAATATTGTTTATTAGTGTTAGTTTAGTTAATTTTGCTGTACTATACTGTAAATTTAAACTTAAATTATGCCATATCTTGTTATCTTGGTCAGTTACCAAAGTATTCTTTGATAAATAATTTTCATTCATTTGTATAATGGAGTGTAACTGTTTCCAACTGGAAGAGTATCTAGGATTTATCCAATTCATCACTATTTTAATTATAGATGCCTTTATATAAGTTTCAGTCTCTGGGAATTTTAAACCCCCCTTGTTCCCATTTTCTGATATGATGAGAATATGCCACTCTATTTCTTTTGGGGTACCATAGGAATTTCATCAGAGATGAAGTGATTTCTTTAAGGATTTTCTTTCCTGGTGGAAGTATAAGGGCTTGTGGTATATATAATATTTTAGGTAACAAAACAATTTTTATCAGTTGTAACCTATCATCAAATGTTATAAACAAATTATTCCATTTGCTTATTAATGTCTTGATTAAGTCTATGGCTTTAGCATAGTTAAGCTGTAAGGATTCCTCTATATTCTTGCCTAGGACTATTCCTAAATAGTCTAGAATTGAAACTTGGTTTCTAATAATATGATTAACCGGAGCTTGTATGTTCTTTTTTTATTTAATAATAAATATTTTGATTTAGATTTGTTGAAGGAGAGTCCTGAGATTTTTTGGAAATTTATTGTTACTATATCCACTTCACCTAACACTTCCTTAGAGTTGGGTAAGGTAAGTAAGACATCATTAGCAAACATCATTATTTTAGAAATATATTGGTCATATATATTTATACCTCTAATCTTTGGGTTATTACGTATTAAAATGGCAAGTATTTCTATGGCCAGAGCAAATAGGATAGGGGACATGGGACATCCTTGTCTACTACCTCTAGTGATTTGGATTGCTTTGGAAGTAAAGGGACCTAATTAGACATATGCTAGATTATTTTCATAGATTTTCTTTATCATTGTTATAAAAAGGGGGGATCAAATAATTGTAAGACTTTAAGTAAGTAACCCCAATTTAAGGAGTCAAAGGCCTTTTGAATATTTAGACCTATTATCAATTCTTCATGGTTTCCTCTGTTGAGGAACTCTATCAGAGTTAATACTCTTTTAATATTATCCTGTGTATGCCTGTTATGTATGAAACCAGTTTGGTCTTCATTAATTATTTTAGATATGGGTATCTTCAATCTATTGACCGTAATTGACATAAATAGTTTGCAATCATTATTCAACAAAGAAATTGGTCTATGTGAGTTGCAATGATTAGGGTCCTTATTCTCTTTTAATATAGGGGAAATTAGAGAATATCTTCAAGAAGGAGGAATATTTGCTAATGTTTGAACTTCAAGAAAGGTTTTATGTAGGAGAGAAATTATAGAAGAAGGGGACAATCTATAAATTTCGATAATTAAGCCATCTATTCCAGGTGCTTTATTAGACTTACTTTCTTTAATCCCATCTATAATTTCCTTTTGAGAAATAGGTTTTTGTAGATCTAACTTAAGTTCCTCAGGAATTCTTGTTATAATGGGAACTATATTCTCTACCTTCTCACATTAATTTGTACTTATTTTATCTTTATGACGCTCTGCATTATGATAATTAAAAGCCTCCAGAATGTCCCCTATGTCCAAGACTTTTTCCTTTTCCCTTCATGAAAGATACTATCAATGTTATTAATTTTTGATTGTATCTTGACTTTCATAGATAGGTTATGAAGATGCTTAGGAGAGGTAGCATACAAATTTAATTTCAGTTCTTCCATAGCTAAATTAGTTTTATGTGATACTATTTCATTGTATTTTTTATTTGCTTCTTCTATTTTCTTATTATTATCTGTATGAATTAAGTTTTTTATTAGATTTAAGAGATAATATTTGATTTTGGAGTTGCTGTAACTCTGAGTCCCATTCTTTAATTTTATTTTGTACCAGCTAATGGTTTTACATATAGATAGGCCTTAAAAGAGTCACAAACCATAACTGTGTTTGCTTCAGGTTTATAATTAATCGCTAAGAAAAGCTGAAGTTCAGACGTTATCCAAGATTTAATGTCTTTATTTTTTGTGATATATGAAGGAATCCTTGAAGTAATAACTAATTGACTGAATTCCAAGTGTATTGTTAACAACAGGGAATTATGATCTGAAAATGGATAAGGTTGTATTGAACAATTCAAGATTTTAGAATAAAGATCTTGTGAGATATAAATGTTATCTAGTCTAGTTTGGGTACCATGTCTATTGTCCTGGTGTGAGAATAGTAAAGAATTTGGTCCCAAAGCATTAAAGGTATCTTTTAATTTAAACATTTATGTCCATTTTTTTAACTGTTTGGCTGAGGACAATAGTCTAGGAGATTTCTTATTGGTAGTTTCTCTAATATCTGTGATACAATTGAAATCACCTCCTAGTATAATATTACCTTTAGAAGTAGTTGTAATAAAGTCTAAGTGTTTCTTAGCTAGTCCAGCCCCCATACCCGGGAACCAGTATAAATTAACCAGGGTCCAAATTCTATTATTAAACTTAAGTATAACTAAGGCCATGAGCCCATCATTATCTACATGTTTGTAAATGATTTGGGGATTTAAGAAAGTATTTTTCCATAGAATTGTTACTCCTCTGGTCTTATTTTTATAAGAAGATTGAACAAGTATTGTGTATTCCTTAGGGTCCCACATAAATGTGTCATTTATTTTAAAGTGTGTCTCTTGGAGAAAACCTACTTGAGCCTTGTTTAGTTTAAGATACCTTAATAGGTTGGCTCTCTTATATGGGTTGTTTAAGCCATTAGTATTTAAGGATATCAAAGTTAAATCTATATCAGAATTCTTTAAAGATAAATAATAAAGAAACTTGTATTAATAGAATCCTGTATACATAATAATCTTCCTGAATAGACAATAGAATATCAATTGTTGCATTTCTATTTATCTCAATCCAAATACCTCCCCATGAAAGATAAAAGTAAAACAATTGTGTCAGGCATTTCAAAACTAGAAAAACTGTTAAATAACAAAAAATAGCATATTTCACTCTGATGTAAACTTTAATACACCCTATACATGGAATGAGATACATTCCTAGTCTAGCAAACAAAACTAAATCTGCTAGACTACCTATCCCAACTATCAACCTTTGTTGGTTCGAGTCCATGAAAACAAAGTAAAAAATGGAGAATATATTATAAATTAAGAGAAAAACAGTAGTGATAAACAACTAATCAGATATTGATTCCAGTTAGATTTTTAGAGATGAGTTACATACACTATTATTAGAAACATTAAACATTTATACAGTAATTATTCACTAAGAAAGCAAGAGACATATTAGGATATATATATATATAATCTGAATTTAGTGCTTAATGGACTAAGGAAACATTAGCTTTATTAAAAATCTAAATGATTACCCAAAATACCTACGCATGTCATCTGTATTAGTTCTAATAAAAACTTCAAAATGGCAGAACAAATCAAAGAATCATTTAGCATTTGCATTTACTTGCCCTCTGAATAAATCTTATCATGACAAACTCCCACTGAATAAAAACTTATGAGAATTGAGTGTTAGCGCATAGTGAGTGTGTGTTATTCCCAAAAGATGTTAACATAGATTTTTAAAAATATTCCATAAGACATATTGGTCCTTAATTAACTCCTAAACTTTTGGAATAGCAGATGTTTAAATATCTGATTAAAACTAATAATAATTAACTGGCATCAGTTAAAAATGACACAAATTAGTAAAAGCCATTATTTATATAAAACTTACTATGGATAACAGGTCTTAAAAGTGAATGACTCAAAGATAAAATTAAGATAGAGATAGCTGTAAATATCTACCATAGTAATAGGGTAATGCTGAAACTCACAACTTGTTTGTTGTGTTATCACAAGTCACATATATTACTGAGCTCTTTCCCTGTCATAAAGTGCTAATATACTAAAAAATTACTTTATAATAACTGAAAACATGACATCTGAAATATAAATAATATCTAGGATACAATAAGGAAATCAACATATTAAATGCAAAGTAATTATAGTTCAGTCAAAATTATTCATACATATATTTGCTAGGATTTAGTATAGTGTTTGAGTATCCTTACAGTTATTACCATTAGTCATAAGCATTTCCTGTAAATGTATAAGTCTATACTAAGCACTTGCTAATTGCATAGGAAATTATTTATAAAGATCTATTTATAAAAAACTCCAGTATATTCACTAAAAATAGTGGCTATAATTAACTGTTTACAAGAAAAAATAACATTTCTGTATATATTTGATCACAAAATATAGTCAGTATTATAAAAGGGAGCCATGAATATGTTTGCAGTATAGCTCATAATTCTTGTAAAATAAGCCTACTATGCTATATTAACCAATCAGAGACTTGACATTCACAATTAGGCTTGCATATACACATTAGATATAATGTGATCTGATCTGCATGCATAGAATGCATGATGCCATGAGCTAAGTAAGAAAGCTTCATACCTGATGTTGTAAATCTTTGTTCATTAATTACTATTAGGACCTCGGTTCCATCCTCAGAACCAATACAGCCATTTCCAAGCTCACACCAGCCAAAAACTTTCAGCTAAGACCTACCCATAATACCCCTCTGCTAGTTACTCCAGATCTCGTTTGCCGCATTCCGAGTCAGACGTGCTAGCCATCTCTCTCAAAGCTAAGTAGAAAATTGTCATTTTTAAGATAGTTTCTTTTCAAAATTGTTTATTTTTTTAGTCAATTTAGCATTTTCTCACTTTCATCTATAACCTAATTCTATTCCCCACCCTTTACCTTGGTAATTTAATTTCTACCATTAATGGTACTGTCCCTCTCTCCTGCCTTTGATTGGCCCTTCCTTACCACGTGTGGTATTTTTTAAATACCATCGTTGGTATTCTCTCACCTTTTTCTTCCCCTTATTTTGTTTTTTCTATAGGATAGCCTTGCTGCCTTACTATGTCAGACAAAGCTAAGTTGGGGTTTAAACAGTGTGACAAGTGTGGGCATAAGATGCCTAACTCTGATACACATGCTCGTTGTGTCTACTGTCGTGGATCATATTAAAGCTGACTGTGACATTTGTGCTAGTTTTAGTAATCGTACACTAGCAGAATGTAAAAAATAAGCTTATTTTAAAAGGTTTACTCAAGACACCTTCTTTGGAGGCTCTATCTGTGTCGGAGATCTCACCCCCTCCAAAGACCAGAAACATAAGGAAAAATGGAGTCACTTGGTTCCTGCATCTTCGTCAGTTACGGAACGAAGTCGGTTCCATGATTCGCCTGTACCCTTGGCGCAGACCTCTTCGGCACCAGGCTCTGTATCTTCTCCCTCGGTGCCATCCATGATATTCACCCCTATTTTGGTTCTAACCTCAGCACCACTGACTTTGGTGCCATTCTTGGATCTGGCTCCGATGACTGTACCTGCTTCGGCACCATGCCTGGCCACGGTGCTGACAGTTTCTTTGGCTCCATCAGCTCCAAAATTCAAATATCTGCCAAGGGCAAGATACTCTCCAACTTACTACCCTTTTTTTGGGGGCAGAGGTTTAGCCCCTTTCTAGAAAGACCTGATGCTCTTTCAGCAGCCTCCTTTAGATCCACTAGGAGTTTTTCTGAATTAGATCTAGTACGGGTTGTGGACCAGCTCCTGGCAGCTAGGAGATTGCTCATTTCAGCTAGACCTTCTATCCCTCTTGGCTTGGAATCTTTTACTACATCTTCCCCTGTCTATCCTCCTCTGGCCTCTACCCAGATCCTGGAGATCTCAGTACCGATGTCCACTCTGGTGCATACTGTCTCGGCTCTGACAGCAGTTTTTCCCCTGTCGGCACCGATCACCCTTGCTGCATCGGCTCTGGTGGATCCGATGCTCTCTTGGAGCATTGCTTGGATGGTCTGTACCTTGGTACGTAGCCCAGAGCCTATTTTCTCACTGGCGCCATCTATGTCCATGACTCCAACAGCTACCAGTCCTCTCGGAGCTCCTCACCTGGAGGTGGGCTCCTCAGGGCAGGGTGTGACCCCGGTTCTGAGGTTGTCCTTCCTGGTTCTGGGCTCCCATCCCTCCACGGGTGGGCGTGGTGTCCAGGTGATGGAGAGGGTCCTTCACTCTGAAGGCTCACAGTCAGCACCAATGACATCAGTATCATAACCCCCCCAGCATACACCTCTTCCAACCCTCTATTTCAGGACCCCGGGCATGGGAGTTGCAAGAACCCCCATGGAAGGGAACCCCTTCTCCGGAGTCCTCCTCAGAAGATCCCACTGGGGAGCCACCCCAGACAAAATAGTGCAAGAGGAAGCACCTTGATTCCCCGGAGAAATCTATCACTGAAGATACTGATTGTGATGAGAGGGAATGGTCCCCACAATCTCCCCCAGATGACATTTCATTCGGAAACATTCTCAAAATCCTCAAGCAGCAGGGGACTGGAAGTCCTCTAATTCTTCTTCTGAGGAATCAGTGTTCTTGCAGGCCTTCCATGCCAGGCCATCTACTTCCTGGGTGACCCCACCGGCAGATGACCTTGTTAAGCTCATTGTGCAGCGTGCCTGTAAGGCCCCTAACAATGTAGAACCTGTCCCCCGGAGGCCAGACAAAATTTTAGCTACACCTGAAGACCAGCCCCACTGGTCCAAGCAGTTGACAGTTGAGTCTAGGGTCGTGGCGGCGGCCACCTAAAGGGAAATGGCAGAGGATAGTTCCACTGTCCATCCTCCAAACAGGGAGTCCCAGACCATGGACAGAATAGGAAAGAGGACCTATGCTTCAGTGACCTTCGCCATTCAGTCGTTGAACTATATGGCACACTTTACTCGCCTCCAAAGAGACCTAATTTCTGAAATGTCTTCCACTTTGGTGGGAGTATTGCCTGATGAGGTGCATGATACTGTCGCCTCACAGCTAGCTACCCTTGAATACATCTTGAACTCCTCTATGCATTTTATATCTCACACCACTGAGGGGGCAGCTCAAGATGCCGCATCAGGCATTGTCATGAGATGTAATGCTTGGATGCGGTTGTGTGTCTTCGCAGACCCCTTTAAATCTTCCTTCATCAATGCACCTGTCAATGAATCTGCACTTTTTGGACTCAAAGTATGAGACACACTTGCATATAGTGAGAAAGACGGAAAGATCTTGTCTGCTGTGGGCATATGCTTTTCCAACCCCCAGAGGTCCTACACCAGGAACCAGAAGGGAGGAAAAATGTGGTTCAAGAAATCCCAAGGATCTTTTTGTGACACTCGTGGTGAACAACGGCCCCCCAGGGCAGAGGGGGCAACTCATATGGAAGACGCCCCTTTCGGGGTAGAGGGGGTCCACGTAACCAGGGCGCTAGAGATTCTTTCTCCAGCAGACCCTATCAGCACTCCTGAGCAGTGGCCCAATTGCTTTCCTCTGGAAGCAGTCGGGGGTCATTTTTCTCTGCACCTACCAGCCTGGCATCTTATTACTACCGATGTTTTGGTGCAGACAATAATATCCAGAGGCTACAAAATACCATTCGATTTAATTCCCAGACCCGTCAAATGAATCCATGATGTACTACCCAATCAGAGGGAATTAGCAGCCTTTGAAATAGAAAAGCTGTTAAGAAAAAGAGTCATCCAACCAGTCCCACCATTCCAGACAGGATCTGTGTTTTACTCGAGGTTCTTTTTAGTGCCAAAAAAGACAGGGGACTGGAGACCAATCCTAGATCTCAGCCTATTGAACAAATTTATCAAACCTCAAAGATTCCGGATGGTCACGGTACAGTCCATTCTTCCCTTTCTAGGTAGGGACAACTGGATGTGCTCTATAGACCTCCATGTCGCGTACTACCACATAAAGATGGATCACTGCTCCCGGAGGTTTCTCCTCCTCTGGCTGGGAGCCAATCACTACCAGTTCAGGGAACTGCCATTTGGTCTCTCGACAACCCCCCCCCCCGAGTGTTCACCAAATGTATGGCAGTTGTGGTAGCTCATCTTCAACTACAAGGATTCCAGGTGTTTCCATATCTAGACGATTGGCTCCTTACTGCTCAGACCAGGAATCTCCTAGTCTGTAGCCTCTCTTACACTCAAGGTCTTGCTCTCTGCCTGGGGATTACAATCAACAAGGACAAATCTCAAATGTCCCCACAAAAACACTGGAATTTATTGGAGCAGTCTTCGACACGACATCCTGTCAAGCTTCTCTCCCCCCTCACAGGCTTTTGAAAAATAAGACACCAAATCCAAGACCTTCTTCCTCAGACCTATGTACTAGCTTGTCTTGTACTGCAAGTCTTAGGCTCCATGGTGGCTGCCATTACGTTAGTACCACTGGCGAGACTGCACATGAGAATCCTGCAGTGGCTCCTTTCCGCACAATGGTCTTTTCTAACTCACCCACTCAACCATATGATACGTCTTACAAACCGTTGCAAGGAAGAAATGCTATGGTGGAGGAAGCCACAAACTAATCTTTGGTGGTGACCATTCTGTCTTTCCCAGCCCACAGCCACGGTGACCACAGATGCTGCCCTGTTTGGGTGGGGGGCATTTCCAGGGAAAGATGGCCCAAGGCACCTGGTCCCCCATGGAGGCCAATTTGCACATAAATGTCCTGGAACTGAGAGCAGTTCTCTTAGCGTTGCAAGCATTCCATGCATCCATACCCTCTGGGAACATTGCAATTCAGTCAGACAACATATCAGTCATCTGGTATATCAACAAGCAAGGCAGAACCAGGTCTTACCCCCTGTGTTGGGAAGCCATGAGAATTTGGCACTGGGTGATAGCTTTCAACTGCTTTCTTATAACAACACACATTACCCGGAGTTCCAACCTTATTGCGGACAATCTGAGCAAGAACATCCTGATGCCTCACAAGTGGTCCCTCAACCCTGTAACAGCGGATTGGATCTTCCAAAGCTGGGGCAAGCCTTGCTGTGATCTGTTTGCTTCCCCCCTAAACTACAAATGCAAAAGCTACTTTGCCCTGATCCCCCCTCAGTTGGAGCTACCAAGGGATGCTCTAATGCACGATTGGCCCCCGGGTCCTCTGTATGCCTTTCCCCCATTTCCCCTCATTCCAAAATTTCTCCAGAAAGCTCAGAGGTTGAGAAGCAAAGTGATGCTCATTGCCCCCTACTGGCCCCGTTAAGTCTGGTTCCCATTTCTATGGCCTCATCTGATTCACAGCCCATGGATCCTGGATCATTCCCAAGACCTGTTATCTCATCCTCAAGGACTGATTCATCTGAACCTCCACAGTCTAAAGCTCAAGGCTTGGTTCATCCACTTCCAGTGATTGCCAGTCTGCCTGACATACCATCTCCTGTTCATGAAATACTTTTGGCTTCACACAAACCTTCCACCAGGAAAGTTTATTCTAGTAAATGGGCTAGGTTCTCTATTTGGGCCAAAGATCAGAAATTAGATCCTTTCTCTATGCCTATTTAAATGATCCTACAATACCTGACTACTCTTTTATATGCAGGAGCCTCAGCATTGATGATCACTGTACATTTAGCAGCTATCACCAATTTTCATAATGGACTTGATAATTCTTCGATTATGTGACACCGCCTATGCAAGACATTTTTGAGAGGAGTATTACATGTTAAACCTCCGGTCAAGCCTCCCTTAGAACCCTGGGACTTGACTTTGGTACTTCAATCTTTCATAGGTCCTCCTTTCGAGCCTTTTTATTCATGTGATTTAAAATTTTTGTCATGGAAAAACCTTACTTCTAGTAGCACTTACCTCAGCGAGAAGAGTATCTGAGCTGCAGGCCTTGAGTGTCAAGAGACCTTACTTGATCTTCCACATGGATAGGGTGTCCCTTTGTACTGACCCTTCTTTCTTGCCCAAGGTCATTTCTTGATTTTCCATTAACCAATCTATTGACCTGCTGGTTTCCTTCCCTCAGCATTCTAACAGAGGGGAGTACCTTTTGCACATCCTTGATGTGCATCGTCAGTTTCATTGTTATTTGTGCAGGACTAAATCTTTCAAGAAAACAGATCAGTTGTTTGTGGCCTTTGCAGGACCCAGATTGGGTAAACCTGTTTCCAAAGTGACTTTATCCTCCTGGCTTAGAAACATCATTACCTTTATCTACCAACAGAATAAGCTATCCTTACCTTCCAGAATAAAGGCTCATTCTACCAGATCTATGGCTACTTCTGTAGCATTTCATTCCAGAGCCTCTATGGATGATACCTGCGCAGCAGCCACTTGGGCAAGACCTCATCCCTTTATCTGTCATTACAAATTGGATTTGGCCTTCAAGGGACGAGCATATTTTGGTTCTATGGTGCTCAGGAATATCTTTCCTTAGGGCACCTGGGACTCAAGTAGCTGGGGACTCGGTCCTAATAGTAATTAATGAACAAAGATTTGCAACATCAGATAAAGAAGTTATGTCTTACCATAAAGTTCCATATGTGTTGTAGATCTTTGTTCATTCATTACTTCCCACCCTCCTTCCCCCTGTCTGGACTCCTGGTGGACTTTAGGAACTCCTGGTTAGGGTATTTGCTCAGACAGAGCCTTCTACTAATTGTTCTATTACTACGTCTATTATATATGGGCGGGAAAACTCAATCTGGAATAACTAGGAGAGGGACATTATGGATAGGTCTTAGCTGAGAGTTTTTGGCTGGCGCGAGCTTGGAAACAGCCGTATCACTTCCGAGGACTGAACCGAGGTGATTATAGTAATGAAGGAACAAAGATCTACAACACAGATGGAACATTATGGTAATACATAACTTCTTTTTCTTATATTTCAAACTGACATTTTCCCGTCCAGCACACTACACAGTACAGTTTCCTGACCTCACTTTAACTGTATCACAACGTCTGCTTATTTACAGTAACAAATGCAAAGTTTAACTGTCGGATACTTCCCAACAGTAAAATAACATTCAATGCCAATGAGAGAGAAAACAGCAATTTAACATTAAACTCTACAGGAAACATAACTTGTAACCATTTAAAAACCTTGTGCCATAAAACATACAAGCATATAACTGTCAGAGAGACCCAATTTATGTCAAAAGCCGCCAAACAGCTTTTTGTTCACACAGGTACCAATATATATTCTGAAACAAACAGAAGTTATATATATTAAAAAAACTAGTTAATATATACTAAATCATAGATATGCCCTGTTATCCCATGTATCCAAAACAGTTTTGATAAATTAATCTAAGCAGTGACTATGCCTGTGTAATAACTCAGAAGAACATTTAGCAGGGCAAAGGGCTATATATTATTTGAAATAAAGCATGTCATCTGTTTGGAATTTTCTAAGGCTTTTGAGCATATAGTTCCACTATTTGGGGTCTAAGAAGAAGTATGCATGATTAGTGGATGGCAGATTATTAATGGGTCTCTGCAGTACTACTGCATTACATGAACAGAAGCACAGTTAGTACTGCGTCTGCTGCACTGACAAATTTTGTATAAGTATGAGTCTGTTGTTGCAGCTTATGATTTTGTCTGAGTGTCAGTAAAAGAAGGTTTGTATGCTGCAGTTCTAGGAGACAATTTGCATTCAATCCAGGTGACAAAAGAATAAAGTAGCAAACCTTACAGAATAACCTTTGCAAGCCATTGAGATTTTTGTTTGATGAATGGATGAAAAGAGAGAGATTGTTTAACATATGTGGTTGCAAAATATTTTTACCTATTGTGACCCTACCTTCAGGTATCAGAGAGTAAGAGATGTTGTGAGAGCCATATAGAGCTACCATAAATTTTGTTTTTAAATTATTGATGTAATGGACATAGGGTGGGATCTAGAATTGTGTCAAAGTATTTAAACAAGGCTAATTGCTCTGTTGTTTGTTTTACGTAAGTGGAGCAGTAAAGAAAGGTAACACTTTAAGTTTTAACTGAGTACAAAAGAACACAAATTTGGTTTTATTAACATTAAACATAATCTGCTTATTCTGTAGCTGGACAGATAGCTTATCAAGTATTGTTTGAAGTTTATTCAGTGCAGGTACATGTTGAGGGATGGATATGAAGATCACACAGTCATTTGCATAGAGACTTATATCGGTGAAATCAAGTGGAAGGTGAATAAAAACACAGAACAGAATGGGCTTGACCTTTGAGAGAAATTTGCAGATATGAGGGGATGAGAAAGCATAATTAACAACAAAAGGCCTTCCAGGAAGGTAGCTTTCAAGTCCCTGTATTATTGAAGAACCACAACTGGAAGAGGCAATAGAGTTTAATGTTAGGTTATGATTTATACTACAAAAGCTTTGGTAAAGTCAATAAATAGCTAATAAGCATGAGTAGAGCAGTTTGGATATTTATTCCTTTTGGAATCCATGTCGGTGAGAAGTTAGAATGCTGTCTTGATAAACAAGAAGGGCCTTTTTTTCAGGCCCAGAAAAGACATGTATTGATTTTCTCATTAGTAACATCAATGTGATGATGGAAGTTTTACTGAGGGTCAAGTCAGAAACCCAAACAGTGAGCACTTAATTCAATGGAGTTTGGGTTACTGTGAAGAATTTGCTTTTGCTGGGTGACAAAGATCTATGTCTTTGTTTTCTTTAGGTCTGGAGTAAGTTAATTTTTGTAAACCAGTTAAGACAAGGTTTTCACTGTCTTTATTTTTTTTTCAGTTTTAGAAGTGGGTTCATTTTTTTAGGTAGTTACAGAGGGAGTTATGTCATTTTCTAATCCTTTTTTAAAAGTGGGCACAGAAAGAGCAATTTATAGACTACCATACTGTGAGCACATACTATAATTGCCAGGTGTTGAAGGTCAAATTTGAGCTTGTTGATAAAATCAGAGAATAGTTTATACAATAAGAAAGAACTCTAGGAAGTCCCTTGGATTACACCAACAGCACAAGATATATATGAGCCTAAATTAACATTGAAGGTTCTGTTGGATAGTAAGTCTTTGAACTACCCAGGGCTTTTGGACTAACTCCTATAGCTGTGAGCATGTCAAGAAGGAGACTGCAGTCTACTATGTCAAAAACTTTAGTTAGGTCAATGAAACCTGACCCAATTAGGTTCCATTTGTCCACATTGTCATCCCTGATGGTGTATTAAGTGATCATAGTATTTCAGTCAGCCCAAAAGGCATTTGGTGCCTAGATAGCAAATGTTTTTGTATAGACTTTGCTAATTGTAAGAATGCTATTTTCTCCAGAAGTTTTTCTAATGTGTAGAGCAGGGAGCTAGGCCAGAAGACATTAGATGTAGTTGGTTTTGGGATTTTTGGTAGACAGCAACAACTGTTTGCTTCCACAAGTCAGGCATGATCCTATTGTGGAGTTGAAGGTTAATGGATGAACTAGGTGCTGCAAACTTATAATAAGCAATCAAGAGAGAACACCATCTATCTAAGAATTTGTTGTTATATTTTATGTTTAATAATGAAAAGCAGATGGGTGGGGTATAAAATGCAATTTCAGTAGATATAGAGGCAGGATTGACTTACACTGAGGTGGATTAATATATTCTTTTAGGAAGTCAGTAGGTGACTGAGGGCCAAAACAGGCAGTTATGGTCACATTTTCTGACTTTCAGTTGATTGGCTGCAACCTGCTATTTAATTAATTAGTTTCCAAAATTGTCAGGGGAATTTGAATGTGGAAGATTGTTCAGATTGAAAACAGATCACTTTATGCTTTATAATAGCTTTCTTAGTTAAATTCTGTAAGATTATGATCCTTTGTTTAGTTTTGATTCTGGTTGTTTTTATTTTCCATTGCTGTCAGGCATAGTTTCTAGATATAAATACTGTTTTCTTTAATTTGTATAGTCTCATGATGATGAAATGTTTTTCAGGCAAACTTAGCAATTTATTTGCAAGCATTGACAGTGCTTATGATGGGCCTGAGTTGTGTATCACTATGAACCAGTCTGTCATTTCTAGCTTAGATTTATGTGCCAACAATGCATTTTGTGTTGTTTTTGAAAAAATGTTTGTTAGTTTAGGGGGTATTTTCATGAATGACAAGGTAAAATAAAGATAAATTGGTGAGTGATCTCTGGGGGATGGTGCTATGACAGTAAAGGAGGAGATGTTGTTTAAGTATTTTTAAAAATAAAGTTAAGATGTCAGTGGTCCTTGATTTTCTCGAGCCTGGTAAGGATGTGAAGAATTTGTATTATGTTATGATCTATGAGGAAGTCATATATGTCATTTTTGTAATGCACTCAGGACAACAATAATTTTAAAGCCTTCTAGAATAATTATGATTTTATGATGATGGAGTGGCTTGTAGTATGCGTTAGAAAAGATGTTTAAATGTTGGGGAGGAAGATAGTGAGGTTTATTGGGTATGACAAGGTGTACTGGGAATGTGGTATCAGCCATGGTCATTGAAATGAATCCTGGCATTTCAGCACTGCTGATGACCCCATGACAGTTTGCTCCTGGGGCAATTGCCTCTTTTTGCCCCCTCACCCCCTTCCATCATGGTCCTGTAATAATAGTCGTCCAAAGCATTATGTAGAAAAGTGAAGAAGTATAAAGTGGCATATGAGCCAAGAAAACTATCTGTGTTTTGACAGAGACAGTGGTGTCCTCCAGCATGTAAGAGAAACATAAACAGATTTTATTAAAAGTGATCTGAAGGTATGAACAGGTAAAATATAAGGAAAAGCAGAGAAGTTGGATAACATTCTATAGCAGGAAAGAGTTTGTTACTGCTAGTGGCAGACCTACCTTAAGGAATAAGAAACTTAGTAGTTCAAACATAGTCTAAATTATTTTCTCATTAGGGCACATTTGTCATTACAATGACTGGAGATGGCAAGGGGGGGGGTGAAGCCAAATGCTAAGTTGTATAATGGTGCTAGACATGAGAACTGAGGTACCCTTAGGCTTCAGAAGATTCAGTGGAGGAGCTTCTTTAAGACTATGGGGAGACCTACATTTCAAATTTCATGGATTGTATTTTCAGTATATTAATGTATAGGTTTTGTAGCGCTCATTCTAAAATCAGGCTAAAACAAACTGAAGGAAAACTGGGAGATCAGATGAAGACCGAAGATTATCAAGAAAAAATAAAGCTGTCAAGACAATGTAGTTGATTTGGAAAGTCATTAATAGAGAGACAGGAAGATTATGTAAAACTAAGGCTTATGGAAACATGAGTAGATTGGACGAATAGTAGAAATTAATTATTATTACTAGAGTTATTCTAGTGGTGCGTCAGTTGTGGAATAAGAAGAGAGGGACATCAACAAAACAAATGGTTTTATTTACTTATTTATATATTTTGTTAATTGGTGAAGCACACTGGTCGAAAGATCCCCTTCAGGCATGACCCAACCCACAAGTCATACGAAAGAAAATAAGATTCTTGACATAAGAACTTGTGATAATAGTGACAAAGCAATGTAGAAAACTATTCCTCTTTCTAAAAAACGTCTACTAATATTTACAAAAGTAGAAATACACCAACAGATAAAGTAAACTACTGCATGTTATCTGCAATGGATATAAACAGTAATTCGATATGGAAGAATAATACTATAATAATGTATGTAGTTGAGTTAAATTTGAAACAGGACACAAACTAGAGCAAATTTTAAATTAAGATAAGAGAAGTGTATGGCCATCCATGTCAAAGACATTTTTTAATGTCTAATAAAAAGAACCTGGTAGTATGCCATGAACCATATTATTGTAAGCAGTCCTGAGAATTTAGAAATAACCCCAGTGGTGGTAAGAACATCAGTAAAAGGGGGCTGTTTACACAATGCAGTGATTTGTAATTCATAAACATGCTAATTACAATGAAGACCTCATTGTTTACTAATTTGCATGTCTGTGAATCACAGTTAACTACTGCTGTGCTAGTTAGTACTTTCCTGTGGAAATTAATACTAGCAGCCCATTGTGTCACATTGGAAGAGGCAATCCCCCATTCACTCTCCCACACACATATACACACAGTCTCTCTCTCACACACACACACACACACACACACACACACACACACACACACACACACACACACACACACACACACACATACTCAAATGCAAATACACAAGCACTCACACACAAACACACACCACATACCTCTTACCTGTCCCTGAGTTGTTATAGTGACCCTGATGTCTCTTCATATTCATTTATCCCTGTCCCCAAAAATCACGTATACTTACTCTCAGTTAGTAGTGGCATATACATTATATTTTCATTCTTTGTAGTATTAAAAACTTCATATTGATTCTAGAACTGTTGCTCTATTAACTTTATAGGTGAGTCCTGGTAATAGTTTAAATAATCTCCCTGGCGTTGTCTAGTGTTCTTCCCAGAATTATACTGAAGCCTCCTCCACTGTCTCTGTGACTCACAAACTGTTGCAAGCATTGGATCATGAAAGACATTACACATCTACATTAATGGATTACTTAGTGTAGTGGGTTAATGCACCTCTTTCTTTGTGAAGGGTGCAAGGTTCAAAAGCCTTCCCCCTGGCACTTTACATATGTCTTTTTTTAAACACACAATATTTTAAAGTATTCCTGGTGTCTAGTGGTGGCAGACAGGACTAATATCCTTACTGTGAGAGATGCACTTACATAGCCAAACTGGAAGCAAAGCTCTCTCCACCCAAGATTGTGCTAGACAGTCAAGAGGAGAAGGTTAACACCCACATTACACCTCAAGCAACACATAGCCCTTCTAAACCCACACCACCAACACCCACATATAGCAACACTAAATCCACATATGTGGAGGTCCTTAACTGTAACCTGCCCAAGCAACAAGGACCTCTGAAGCTGAAATGCACACAAACACCAATCATAACCAAAGTGTCTCATAGCTCACAACACGAGTGTGCCACCCAGCAACGGCCCCTAAGGCAAGACAACGTACCTAACATTTTAGTCATAGGTGACTCTGTAGTCAGGCACACTGATGTCCCATTCACCAGGTTGAACAAGGAGAAAATTACAGTTAGCTGCCTCTCAGGTGCCAGGATCCACCACATAACGCATGCACTCAAGTCATTCCACAACAAGTACAAATATGACTCTGTCATTGTCCATGTTGGAGTGAATGAATTGAGACGTACCTCCCTGGACTACATGAAAAGAGACATGGAAGAGCTCTCGGATCATGTGGCCCAGGTTGGTATGACCCTAGCCCTGAGTAGAATCCTGCCTTCACCCAGAATTATACCACAATATGAGGACAAAATGATTGACTTCAACAATTGGCTAAGCTTCTGGTGTCATTCAAAGAGGATCCAGTATCTGTCTGCCTGGGAAGACATGATCGGCAAACCACGATGCTTTGCCAGAGATGGTCTGCACCTGTTGCCCCTGGGATTCAGGTTACTGGCTAAGGCTCTTGCCACCCCTATAGTGCTTTTTTCAGGCAAAGTTCAAAGGACAAAACCACCACCGTAACAGGTACAAGCATGCAAAATCTGAAGGTAATGCTACTCAATGCTAGAAGTCTAAACCTCAAAATGCACTCTCTTGAGGCACTCCTAAAAATGGAGAACATCGATATCTGTGCAGTAACTGAGACCTGGTTCAAGGCTCCAGAGAGCACCCCTGCAATACCAGGCTACAACTCTTACCACACTTTTCGGCCACCAAACCAGGACCGAAACACTAAAGGTGGAGGAGTGTCCATATTCACCAAGGAGATTCACACCACCAGGCTAGTTGCCCAACACAATGCATCTGAAATTCTCCAGGTGCAACTAACACTAGGTAAGACTGCAATACAAATTGTAGCTTGCTACAGATCCCCCACCATGCCCCAAGATTCTCACTACACCTTTCTAAACATACTGGAAAATATTAGGATAGAACCAAACACCCTAATACTGGGTGATTTTAACTACCCTGCCATTAACTGGGAAAACTACTCGTGTGCCAACACCTTTGCCCAACAGTTCTTGGAATTCATAAATTCCAATGCCCTGGATCAACTAATCCACAGTCCCACCAGAGGCTCCAATATCCTAGACCTGGTCATTACCAACATGGGAAATCGATGCTCCACACTTATGGTCACCCCCTTGTTAGTCAGGTCTGACCATAAGCTAATCACCCTTAACATCCACATCTCACCCCCACCCCGCAGTAAGGAAACCTCCATAAAAAAACTTCTCCAAAGCTAACTTCATGCTACTCAGGTCAGAAGTGACAAACTTCATGACACCCACGCAGACGGGAACTGAAAGTTCGACTGCTGAATCCTACACTAAGGCACTGTATGAGCACATCCACTCATGCATGAATCGTGCCATCCCAAATAGAACCAAAATGCTCTCCTCCAAAAAAAGGAAGCCAATCTGGTGGTCCCCTGCCATAAACAAACTTTACAACAAAAGGAAGAAACTGTTGCAGAAAAGAGGAAAGTCCCAGGATGCAAAAAACTCCCTTACCTGCCTCAGTAAGAAACTGAGATCCCTCATAAAATCCTCC
This sequence comes from Protopterus annectens, assembly GCF_019279795.1. Classification (NCBI taxonomy): domain Eukaryota; kingdom Metazoa; phylum Chordata; order Ceratodontiformes; family Protopteridae; genus Protopterus; species Protopterus annectens. The sequence goes on from NC_056728.1 coordinate 1,122,197,954, forward strand.
AAAGCTAGTTATGAAAATAAAATTGCCAAAGATTCCAAAGACAACCACAAGGCATTCTATAACTATGTCAAGAATCTAAATGGCAATGCTCAGATCTGTTCTGAGCTAAAACAGAATGAGCATTAAATATACTGATCACAAGGATATTGCCAATATCCTGGCAGATCGATTCAGTACCAACTTCATCCCCTCTCACCCCCTAAATGGCCCATCTCAATACTGGAAGATTTCCAAATTCCGCTAATAATGGCCACACAGGTAAAAAATGCACTCTCCAAAGCTTAGAATACAGCATCCATGGGACGAGATGACATCCCGGGCTGTGAACTACATGAACTACAGTATGAACTGGCACCTCACCTAAGTGTCATGTTTAATCATAGCCTCACCTCAGGTTTCATGCCCACTGAGTGGCGCAGAGCTACAGTTATCCCACTTCACAAGGGGGGATCCACCTTGGATCCTGGAAGCTACCGTCCCATCAGTCTGATGAGCCTTATCTGCAAAGCCATGGAGCGAATTATCATGGAACTTATAAACAAAGACATTGGCAACCTTCAAACACTGGACCCCACCCAGTTTGGGTTCATGAAGGGTCGATCTTGACTCCTGAACCTGATTGACTTCTTTGAATCAGACTCCAGAGCCATGTACAAGGGTAAGGTGGTCCACACAGCCTATCTAGACCTCGCCAAGACCTTTGAAACCATCCCCCACTCTGGAATCATAGATAAACTTACTAAGCTGGGCATTAATCCCTACCTCACCCAATGGGTTGCCAACTGGCTTACTGACAGAACCCACACTGTAAAAGTAGCCGACTGCAAATCCAGCTCCAGACAAGTGACAAGTGGAGTACCTCAGGGTTCAGTCCTGGGACTGCTCTTGTTTGGCATCTACTTCTCTGAAGTACAGGCCAACAATAAAGGACTCTGGCTAACAAAGTTCGCAGATGACTGCAAACTGGGAGCCATTATTGAATCCCCAAATGATGTGTATACTCCACAAAAGGGTCTTACAGAAGCAGATGCTTGGTGCCAGAGCCATGGGCTCAAGCTCAGTGCCAAGAAATGTATAGTTATCCCCTTTGGGAAAAAACATGTACCCATGAATTACCACATAGGTGGCAGTACACTAAACACTGAAAGTGAGATAAGAGACTTAGGGACACAGGTGGACAGTGGTCTCACATTCAATAACCATATCGCCACAACAGTCAGGAAATCCTTCTATGTGGCACACCTCATCACTAAGGGCTTTTCATCCAGACAAAAGGAAGTCATTGTCCCACTGTACTCATCCCTCATTAGACCCATTATAGAATACAACGCCCCATTTGGTATGTACCTCTCAAGACATCTGCAACAACTGGTAAGGCCACAGAAATACCTCACTAAAAGAATCACAGGCCTAAAGCAGATGCCGTACGCTGACCGCCTTAAAAAATTCCAGCTATACTCTGTCTCATATCGTCTACTCAGAGGCGATCTCTGCTTAACATACAAGGCCATGTCAAACCCAGAGCTGTTGGACATGCTACACTTAAAGAAATCCCAATCCGTCAGAGCCACACGCTCCAGGGATCTAAACCTTGTCATCACAATAAACAAAACATGCTGGAGGGATAGGTTCCTGTCCCAGAGACTCCCCGGACTCTGGAATAGACTGCCCATACATGTCAAGCAGAGTGCCTCTTTGGCCTTCTTCAAAAGGAATCTTGATGATTGGATGGGAGAAAGGAAATTCACCCCGGGGATCACGTCAAACGCCCTGCTAGACAGGGGTCCAGGGAAGTAAATAGTGTGGGAAGAAATAGCCAGGGAATTGTTATGGCTAGGCTTGTATAGGCCCTAGGGCTGACAGCCTAGTACCAACCTATGAACCTATGAACCTATGTGAGGTAAGAGGGCACTCGATCTGAATATTTTTATTGCCTTTATGGCACACATTTTAGAGTATCCCTGATGTCTAGTGACACCCCTCCCAACACACGTTGTGTTTCTTTTTTTTTTCTTTTTTTAATAAGTGCTTTTAAGACATGCTATAAAAAGTATCCCTAGTGTATTGTGGCCCCCCTCCCCCAATATTTCAGGATTTGCTCATTAGTCTAGGGAATGTAGAGGTGTAACAGCCTTCTCCACACACCCACGCACACATACACAAAGTTCCCAACCCACCCGATCCCACTCACAAACACCATACCTACACACACACACACACACACACACACACACACACACACACACACACACACACACACACACACACACACACACACACACACACACACAGACACACACATGCACTTACCCTAACTAACCCCCCCACTTTTACTCCTAGCAAAACACATACTCACACATACACTCACAAAGTCAACCCCCCACACACACAAAAAAACACCCTCTCCAACACTACCTGTCTGCTGAACTCCTTAGCATTTACCTCTACCATGATGAGTGAACCTGAGCTTTTGTCCATGTTTTACTAGCATAAGCATCTGTAATCGTCTGTGTTAACGTATGCAGCCAAATGATTATCTAAATCACTTGACTGCATAAGTGGTTTACCACATGCATTTCTGAGGACAGCATATGGCTAACTAGCATATGCCTGTGCCCCAGAATGTCTCATTGGCATTTAGCATGGCCACTAACACAGACACAGTCCACCATTGAACTGTATATATTTATGCTAAAGCATCATGGTAGAGCTGTCTCTTTATAGAAAATTGTTGCTGTGAGGTGTACACCTCATGTACACGTCAAGGTGACATTTCTGATTCAGCCTCAGAGTTTATAACAAAACTGTTATAAACAGAGATTTTAAAGGTATAGTGCTTTATCATGAAAGAAACCATACCAAGAATGAGAAAAAGTCATTATTTGTAGTATATACCAAAATTTACATTAACACTATTTTTTCAAGCAATATGTCTAAGCAGTGAAGAGCATGTGTGGGTCTCAGGTCATTTAATGCTTGAGGAGGTGCAGTTTTAGTTAAAGGTAATATGATAGCACCTTCTGTGAAGCATGGCTAGCGATACAAGTTAGAGAAGTCCTGGATAAATTGCAGCATGGCTTAGGAATACGTGATGAAGATAATTTAAAGAATTTTAGATGTAACTTATATTGGAGGACATAAACTTTCTTAGAAAGGTTAGAGACGGGGATTTGGTGCTTAATTTCCCATACAGTTGTCTGATTACAAAGAAAACACACTGACTGAATAGAGCCATCTGAGGAGTTTGGTAGTGGGTCTGAGTATGACAGGAAAGGTTAAAAGCACAGGTTGAGTGGGAGAAAGAATTTATGGCAGTGACGTGCTTTAGGAAGTGAAACAAACAGCATTAGTAATGTCAAGGCAGTTATAGTCGGCAAAGGCTGGGAGGGAGAAAGGAAAAGATTTAGAGTTAGAGGTGGTACTAAAAAGCTTTTGTAATTCAATTCTAGAACATATAGAACACATTATGTTTGTTGACACGACAGTTATGATTTTGCAAATACCAAGACTTAACTAGTCTAACAGCGATTACAATTTATTTTATAAATGAATATATTTATATATATATATATATATATATATATATATATATATAGTTTGAATTTAACATACAATTGAAGAGAGCCTGAGTTCTTCAAGTGAGCTCATATATGCTCTTCATATTCTAGTTAAGCTTTTAGAGATCAGATGGGTCAAAGCCAGTTATTTCTGAGTACTTTGTATGTAGTAGGTAGAAATAGCATTCTGAAGAGTGACTAATGACTTTCAGAAATGCTTAGAACTAAATTAGTATTTTTATACAACTATAAATGGGAATTAAGAGAGTGGGGTACAAGAGATCGAAAGAAGATCCTACCAATAAGAATAATAAAAAGAAATTTAGTTGTTTTGAATGATCAATAGGTGACCACAGGTCATTGGCCATGGAATAAAGTTGTCTGTGTATATTAAGGTAATAATGGGTAAGGGAGAATCCAACCCAACAAGGACTGATAGTCTGTAAAGATGAAAATGTGAGTAAAAGATGCAATCAGCTGGATAAAATATAACTTGACATTTGATTTATTACATGGCACCATTTCTGTTTACTAAAAGTGGCCCAATAGGCACTTACTTTCCACACTCAGCTCCAAGCTTGTGAATTGAGCTTACAATTTCAGAACAAGCTGCCTGAAATTGGTTTAGTACCAAGACCTCCAACCATTGCCTCTACAAGATAAAACTGTTTCTGGTGAGGGCCAGCTATCCTGAGGGAAACTTTAGAGGGAAACAGATACTATATGCTTCAATTAGTCTTTCAGCTATGAATCTAGGTCAGATTTGCCCATCATCTTCTATGGCTAAAAGTTTGTATAAAACCCAAAGTACAATGAGATGGCGCCACCAGAATACAAAATATTGAGAAAAGACTGAATATCCCCATACCTAGAAGAAGAGCAATCATTTATTCAAATCAGTTACATATTTTAATAAATTCACTACCAATGCTAGAATTTAAAAAGTCTAACATACTTATTGCCATACTTAAATTAAATAAGCATAAAACCTTACATATTGTAACAAAACCCGGAGATTTACTCCCTGGCTCTCCACTGAAAACAGTCTTTGTCCAGTCAGACTTTCCTGGTCAATAAAGATAAATAATTAATAAATGCATAATATTCATATCCCTCAAATCAACACAAATAAATATCATATAGAAAACATTCTCTCCTGAAAACACAAAACACCTCAGGCAAAATGTAAAAGATTTAGGAGATGTGACTATATACTAGTTCAAACAATAGCTAAGGAAACATAACTAACTAAATAAATAAAAATAATCTCATTTTATCAATCTATTTGATCTAATCCAATTAATTAATATCGTAACCTACATATACCAATACATTGACAGGAACAAAAGTTTTACTGGATTGGTTCTGAATGTCCAACCTTCCCAACATAGAAAAGTAGAAGCACTGTCAAACTTAATCAGTATTAATTTTCTAATATATGCAGTATGGAAACAATAAAAACACAAAAACATTGCATCTAACTTCATAAGAAACAAAAATAGATTCTCAGCAGAACTTGAATAAGCTATTATCACAAGGTATGTGGACACCTCTTCAGTACCATTAAGTGAAGTTGTAACAGGTTTTAACTATTCAGTACTACAAATTATTATTTTCTTGTTTCCTTAAGAAATGGAAAAGTGAATCACCAACATGTTCCATAACTAACATTAAACACTAAACACTAAACATGTAATGAATGTTAGGAACGCATGGAAATTTTGGAAAGCAGATCTACCCCAAAAATCTACAAAATTACAGAACATGTAAAAATCAAGTAAAATGTATGATACAAAATGGCAAAGCAAAACCTATCATAAAACAAGCAATTTATTCATAAAATCAATCCAAAACAATTCTAGATCTCAGTAAATAAATTACTAACTCCAGGAAAACAAACCCAACCACACCCACTAACTAATGATAGTACCTTCCTAATTTTATAGTTTCTTGTACACTATGTGCAGACCAGATGGCCAAATCTGAACACATATTCCAATACACTAGATAAAAGTACCTAAAATATAATCACTATATAGACCATGTAGCAAATAAAACCAACAAAAAAGATACAAATGTACAAAGTAAAAATCTCTATTACCACCAGAAAATACCTTCTTGTTATCAACCTTATTGCATGCATTTCTCATTCCAACAAGCATTCCAAAAACAAACTACATAAATTAGAACACTGTAACCAAAATTGGCCAAATTCACTGCCAAAATCCCCAAGGAACACATTACTTAGCCGTACATAAAATTGTTTAAAATTACAGAATGGACTCAACTGTCTCACAACTCAAACTAATACTACATCATAAACAAGACTGACATATGCTTTGCCATTAAGAACACCATATAAATGTATGCAAACGTATAAATATTAATATCATGCAAGAAGCCCATAATTTCCAGATAGATGATATATAAAACCATTAAGAGAGAAATTAGAGAAAAGAAAAAATACTTGCATAAGAAAAACTGTCAAAGGCTTGAAAGGCAAATTTGTGTTCATAAAAAATACAACAGATTCATGAAAAACATTATATAGACCAAGAAACCTTTGGCCATTTGGAAATAGAAGCAAATGAGGAAATGTGAAAATATAAAATATAAAGAACAAAATATAAAGATTTTTTTAAAGGTATAAAAAGGAAACATAAACATGTAAAAGAAAAGAGATCTGATATGATGCAATATTTATTCAAAGGAGAAATCCAATTTAATCAATATAAAAAAGCAGCTCCAAAGATATTTGATGAGCAATATAGGCAAAGGCACCCTGATATGCAAAATTTCACAATACAAAAAAATAAAATCACAAAAGGGGAACACAGAGTAGAAGATTAGTAAAGTACAAGTTAAAAATAGAAAGTCTGACGCAGGTTATGTCATAACATGATGGAACAATGAGTCCCCCAATTAAGGAGAAACAGGAAGAATGGAGACATCTGAATAAGAAATATTGACATGGGGAGAAAAAGAGATATAAAATGGTGCAATATTTATGCAAAGGAGGAAGCAGAAGTAACCAATATAAAAAAAAAGCAACATCAAAGATATTTGAAGAGAAATGCATGCAAAGGCATCTGGATCTGGAAAATATTACAGGTCTATATCAGTTCAATGAAACAGCTGAAGTTTGAACACCATATGTTCGAACTTCTAACCGTGAAGTACAAAAACATTGAAGTCTTTGAACAGCGATTTTTTTCCCAGGGAAAATAATCGCTGTTCCGAGAAACACACACACAACACAAGCACACCAAAAAAACAGCAATCCACACACAAACACTTAAAATCCTACATCTAACCCTACACTAAATTGTACATACACTACTATCTATCCACTTACCTTAACCCAAACCCTAACCCTAACTCTAAGTCTGTCAGTATCGCACACCCACCTCACCTGCGCCCTAACCCTAACTTACCTAACCCGTGCACTAACCCTAACATCCACACAATCGCACACTTACCTGAACTCAACCCGTAACTTCCCACCACAGTCCTGATAATCGCGAAGCCACAGAAACGGCCCACCAAATTCTTTCCCTGGGAAAGAATTTGGTGTTCCGCGTCTTCACGATAATCAGTGTTTGAACTTCACAGTTCGAACATTTGGTGTTCGATCGTCAGCCAATTCGACAGACTGATATAGACCCAAATTTTACAATAAAAATATAAGAAAACAAGGGGGGAAATAGAAAAAAATGATTAGTAATGGAGAAGTTAAAGAAACAGAAACTGAAGTTATGATTTACCTACAAAGTGAAAGATTAAGTGAAGGAAATCTAACTCTGGTAACATTACAGCTTTATAGAAGAATGAGTCCCCAAATTTATGAGATAACAGTGGAGCAGGAATCATCTGATTAGTTGCCCTATGAAGATAATTTGGAGCCTTCAGTAGGAAACCAGTACAAATATTCACCTGGAGTTGCAGAGCATGGGAAGGAACAGGAAACTGTGTCAATTTTGTGGAGTGATAGGCCAGTGAGCTCTCATACGAAAGAGCAACCGATGACAAAGGGTGAAGCTGAAGAGAATATGTCACAAAAAGATTTTCTAGAACTTTCTGTAGAATGCCCACATAAAATGGAGAACAAAGAATGTATTCTCAGTTTAGAAGAAAATGATCTAAGGGAAGAGTTGCTTGATTTAATAGCAACGAAGAGACATATTAAGAACACTGAAAGAAACAGAAAAGCTCACCCAGACTCTGCCACGACTTGCTGTGAGGGAAAGGTTAGTCTGTTTTTGCTTTCTTGTATTTTGTGTTGCATTATTGCCTTCTTCTATTTCATATATTGTGATTCATTTTCTTTACATGTTGTTTTATCTGCATTTTGCTTTTAATAGCATATTTAAACTAGGAAAAGAGACTTCAGCTGTGTCTCTTGTGAGTCACACAGAAATTAGAACAGGTCAGTTGAGGTTAATTACCTGCGAACTGAGGGTGGAGACAGGAATTAAACCATCTGTTTAAGGTGTAAAATAAAACATTCCAAGGCTTTACTGGAAAAGTTCATCCAGACTCTGCCGCAACTTGCTAGGAGGGAAAAGTTAGATGTTTTTCTTTTCTTGTACTTTGTGTTGCTTTATTACTGTCTTCTATTTTGTATAGTGTGATCAATTTTATGTACACTGTGTTTTACTTGTATTCTGCTTAGGGTTTCCGTCTTTTGTTGTGGCTAAAACCAGACTTAGGCCACACCCCTTGCACCTTCCGTAACCCTGCCCATGCCCTACCCACTAGGGTTGCCACCTTTTCACATGCCCAAAGTGGGACATTTTTGGTACAAACATCAGATTTTGCAGGCCAAAACATACCCACAGGCAGTACAAAGGACAGAACTTCACTTTTTTGCCTACATAAAAGCTTATTCTTGTAGCATTTTAGTTGCTTATTCTGTTTCTTATAACATTTAGGTGTTTCAGATACAGAATAACTGTTTTATGCAACTATTACATAAAATATAGGAAATAATTTTGCCCTAAAATTTCAGGACATTTGCCATTTTTACAATATTTTTGCAGGACACAACTGCCCAAAGAGGGACTGGCCCTCGCAAAGTGGGACAAGTGGTAACCCTACCTACCCACTTTTCACCCATTTTATGATATTATCTTATCAGACTAGGGGAGTGCCCTCTTTTTCCATCTTCTTTTTTCCATTCATGATGCTTTTTTTTCCCTGTGGATTTACTATGCTTTTTGTAAAAAGCATAGTAAATCCACAGATTTAACAAACTCTGACAGTCTGTTTGTTTTTTAGAAACAGAATAGCAGAGTTTGTACAGTGTTTTCTGGGCTACCTGGCAATCATTATGATTTCTGTTTAGTCCAGAAAAAAAAAACAGATAGGTGGCAAAGCTAATTCTGCTTTTAATTGCATATTTAAACTAAGAAAGAGACTACAGCTGTGCCACAACTTGCTATAAGGGAAAGGTTAGTTTGTTTTTGCTTTCTTGTATTTTATGTTGCTTTATTGCTTTCTTCTATTTTGTATGTTGCAATTCATTTTTTGCACTGTGTTTTATTTGTATTCTGCTTTTAATTGCATATTTAAACTAGGAAGGAGACCCAGCTATGTCTTTTGTGAGTCACACAGAAATTACATTTTCCCCATCTTTCCACCCTGTTGCTGTTGTGTTTTTAAATTTAACTGTCTTTCTAGTTACCTGCCCTTTATGTTAACTTGACCACCTATCTCCTTCCCTCTTATCTTTCATTGGCTATTGTAAGCACATATTTATCATTTTGTGAAAGCACTCCCCTTCAACTTTTTAAATTTATTGGCCATCCCACTCTGTTCCATAGAACCAGACCACAAAGTGTCTATGTCTTCCAATCGATGTTTCTCTTTTAAAATTAGTGGCACTCCACTTAGATAACTAAAGTGTAAGTTACCCCCTTTTTCATATCTAATTGCTTAGTGTGCACTGCAGCTCTTAGAGTATTAACCCATTTTTCCATCTTACCTTTAAAAGCTGCAACATCTACTCCAAGACCACCACTTACTATTGAGCCCACATTTTGCCTCTCAGTACTCATCTTGGGATTAGTGCTTCTGTTTTGATCCCAGTGAGAGAAGAAGCATAAGAACATTGTTTCATGGGGACTGCTGATCACTGGAAAGCCTAATAAGTGCTTCATAGATTCAAGTTTGGAATTTGTGCTTATATTTTGTTCCTGGTGAGAGAAGGAGCAGTGTGCATAGATTCCAAACTCTTTCTGTTTGGGAAGTGAGTATTTGTTCTTGACCTTCCTATTTGGTCTGGTAGCTATTCAAGACATCTGCCAGGAAAAGGCTACAACAAGCCTACAGACCCTTACATCATCTGGGAAAAGACTGTAGATCACCAAACTGGCTGTGGCCTCTTCTCAACTTGGAATTGGTGCTACCTTTTTGCTTCTGGTGAGAGAAGCAAAAGAGCACTGCATCCCAGAGTAGTGAAGTTGTGGTGAGATCAGCACTAACAGTAGTCAGGCAGTAGTGATTCAGGTGACTCCCCTCTTTTCATCATTCTTGACAAGCTAATTCTTTTTTTTCAGTAAGCACTGCTTAATTTGCTTCTAATTTCAGAATATTTGCCTAAATACTTTATCCATAAATTATCGGGATCTACTTATTAGTTTCCCCTTAAGTGTTTTGCAGTACCCTGTATAGCCACACACACCTTGAACTTGATATTTTTCCTGTAAAAGCACCATTGAAATTTCACCAGCACTTAGTTGCACACAGGATGACTAGTTTGGTGTGACAAGCACTGCACCCAAGTTGCAAACCAGATACTCCTGACATTTCTTTATATTCTCAATCCAGCTGTCTAATCAATAAAACAGGTCTGTTGCCATGGATATGAACTTTCCCACTATCTCCATTACCAGCTTGGTGGATATGGGCATCCTGAGAAATTGTAAAAATTGCCTCATATATACTGACAGACACTTAATTCTCAAATAAACTGATGTGATATGTGAGAGATGTATTTACATGATGTCACTGGAACCAAAGCTCTACCATAAAAGGACTTCTAATGTCAATAAGGTTGTCAGTAGCACACACGCTGCACCCATAACACACAATTCAAAGCAAATGCATAGGCACACATATGCTGAGGCACTTAAATCTAACCTTCTTAAACCTGAAAGACCTCTTAGATGAAATATATATATATATATATATATATATATATATATATATATATATATATATATATATATATATATATATTTATATATGAAACAAGCACCCTCAGCAACCCCAAATGCACTCTTTATAAACAACACCCACATCGACACATACAGCCACATTTCATGCAGCCTCTATGTCTATGCCCATAAGGCAAGACACCACAGAATCCAACATTCTAGTCATTGGAGACTCCATTATGAGACACACTGATGTCCTTCTCACTAGGCTGAGTAAAAAAGAAAGTCACAGTAAGTTGCTTATCAGGGGCCAGGATCCACCACATTATGCATGCACTCAGGTAATTGGATCACAAGTACCAGCATGACTCAGTCATAGTCCATGTGGGGTAAACAACCTGAGACGTACCTCCCTAGACTATATGAAGAGAGACATCATGGAGTTCTCAGAATATGTGTCCCAGGCTGGAATGAGCCTAGCATTGAACAGCATTTTACTTTCTCCATGGACGATGCCACAATATGAACAAAAAATGACTGACTTTAATAATTGGCTTAGTTTCTGGTGTCATTCTAAGGGGGTGCAATATTTGTCAAAATGGAAGGAGATGGCCTGCACCTCTCCCCTCTAGGCTTTCCAATGTTACCTAAAACAATGTCCCCTCCCATAGTGCCTTTTTAGGCGATGCCAAACTGAAGGTACTTCTGACATAGCAAATCAAAACCAAGAAAATCTAAAGGTGTTCTGCTCAATGCTAGGAGTCAAAACAAAAAACTCACTCCCTAGAAGCTCTCCTTACCCTAGAAAATGCTGACATCTGTGTGGTCACTGAGACATGGTTTAAAGCCATGGACAGCACACAGATTGTGCAAGGTTATAATGCCTTCCACACGTTTAGACCAGCTACTGCAGAGTTAGGTACTAAAGGTGGAGGTGTCTTGATTTACATCAGAAATAAATATAAATTAAGGATGGTCAAACAAGACAATGCACTTGAGCTTCTCCACATTCAAATGACCATATACAAAATGCAATAAGAACTTCTTCACATTCAAATGACCATAGACAAAATGCAATAAGAACTTCTCCACATTCAAATGACCATAGACAAAATGCAATACCACTTCCTTGCAAGCTATAAGCCCCCCACTATGACCCAGGAAACCCATACCATGTATTTAAACTTATTGGAAACACTCACCATTCAACCCAATACCATATTCACTGGCAACTTTAATTACCTTACTATTAACTGGGAATCATATATGACACCAAACATATAGGCACAGAGATTCATGGATTTTGTAAACACACACAGTCCCAGGGCCAGATTGTCAATAGATTAACAAAGGGTGAAACCATACTGGATCCTCACTAATATGGGAGAGTGCTGCACAACCCCTAGTGTAAGGTCTCCTCTGGTAAGGTCAGAATACAAAATGGCCTCACTTGAAGTAAAACTAAAACCTGGAACCCCAACTATTTATTATTATTTATTTATGTATTTATTTATTTATTTTATTTGTAGTTTGTTTGTCAGGATGGTCCACTGGGCTGAGAGGAGCCCATTTTCAATAGAGTCCTGGGGAGAAAAGCTCCAAAAATACAATATACATAATAAACAAGTTATTAAAAATGCAGATGTACAGATAAAAAACATGGTATTTGAAGGTGCAATTTAGTGAAGATGCAAAAAAGAAATTATAAAAAAAAACATAAGTAATATTTACAAATATGTTAGTTCCTACAAATGCAAACAGAAATTAAAAAACAATATTTAGATATTTACAAGTATATGTGTTCCTACTGAAGAAATATAACAGTAGGAGCAAGGAATACATAGGTTGCATGTGAGTGATTTAATAAGGAAGTGAGTTAAGGCAGAGATGAGCAGAGAGGGAAGAGTTAGTGAAGAAGGAGTTGGAAGGTAGATAGTTTGGAGTGGGAGGGAAAGGAGAAGGGGAGGGAGGGAGGGGGGTGAGTTTCTAAGGGAGTTTATGTAAGACTGGAGCAGTAACATTCTCAATGGGATGTTAGGTGTGAGTGAAGCAAGGTTTTAAAGGAAGAGCAGCTGCCAGTGGTACAAATAAGAGGTGGCAGTAAGTTCCAGAGGTGAGCTAGAGAGAAGGAGAGTAGATGTTTACCTGGTGGGCAGGCAGGTTTGTGCAATTCAATCAGATTCTATGTGTCAGATCTTAGGAGTCTATCAGGTATGTGCATTTTAAAGGTGGAGGCAAGGGAGGGGGAGAGAGAGGGACTGAAGATGAGTTTATGAGCATGGGTGAGTTGATTGTAGGTAAGATAATTGGGCAACTCAAGCCAATTCAGTTTGTGAAGGGCAATACAGTGGTGAGTGGAAGATCTGTAGGCTGTGGCAAATTTGAAAATGTTGTTGTAACAGGAGGAGGGTTTTGTCTTGAGGGAAGATTGTAGGTTAGTAAGGAGTGGGGCACCATATAACAGAGAAGGGATGAGATATGTGGTAGAGAGAACCAACTTGGTAGATGGAGAGAGGTAGCGATTGTGGCAGTAGAGCATAACACGTTTCTGGTGTGTTTTTTATATTTATTTGTAGGTGGGTATCAAACTTAAGCTGATCATCAATGAGGACACCTAGTAGTTTTCCACTGGACACTATTTCGAGAGCCGTATTATTCTAACTGGTGATGATGAACAAGTTTTTGTCTATGGTGGTGGTTTTAAAAGTGGTAACTATCATAAGTTTAGTTTTTGATGCATTAAGTGCTAGGTGATTATCTAACATCCATTGTTCAGTAGACGCAAAGGCATCTTGGGTTAATTTTATGAGAGTGGAGATGGAGGTGGCAGAGCAGATGATTGTTGAATTGTCGGCATATTGGATAAGTTTTGCATTGGGGATGGTATGCTGGAAGTCATTTATGAAAATATTAAACAGTAGGGGACCTAGTATGGAACCCTGGTGTACACCTGTGGAAGTATTGAGGAATGGGGAGGTGGCTTTTTTCCATTTGACTGCTTGTTGCCTATCAGAGTGATAATTGGTAAACCAGTTCATAGAGGAGATGGATAGATTTAATTTAAAGAGTTTAGTTAGGAGAAGTTTGTGAGAGATAGTATCAAAAGCCTTAGAAAGGTCTAGGAGGAGAGTGGACACAATACAGTTGGAGTCGCAGACTTTGTTAACAGTTTCTATGAAGGCGAGGAGAGCGGTGGTAGTGCTATGGCCAGGCCTGAATCCATGTTGTGCGGGAGTTAGTAGGTGGTTATCTATGAGATTGGGTGAGAGTTGTAGATGAATACATTTTTCGAGCAGTTTAGAGATGGGGATAAGATGGCGACAGGTCGAAGATTAGGGACATTGTTATTGTTGCCTTCTTTGTGAAAGGGAAAAATAAAGGCTTTTTTCCAAAGCTGGGGTACATAGCCTTCTCTGATTGACTGGTTTATTAGAATGCAGATGGGGAAGGCAACGGCTTCTGCAGCTGTCTTTAGAAAGTAGGAGAGAATATTGTCAGGGGCATTGGAGCATGGTTTCAAGTATTCCATAGAAGTTTTGTTATAGTAGATATAGGGATGGGATTCATAGAGAAGGGAGAGGGTTGGGAGGAGGAAACACTAGAAGAGGATGAGATAGGGGAAGATAGTGGTGAGGATGTAGGATTGTTAGTGAAGGACGATGTTAGTTTGGTGATCGAATCAATAAAGATAACATTAAATTGGGTGGCTAAATCCATGTCGGAGGCATTTGGATCAAGGAAAGGGTTTTCTTTTCCACCTGGATTAAAGAGAGAGGTGATTCCATCCCAGAATTTTTTAGGGTTTGTCTTGTGGTTGTTTTGGAGTATGGAGTAATAGGATTTGCGGTCTAATACAATAAGTTTTTTTTACTTTGTATCGAAGTATTTTGCATTCATTAAGGGTGATGGGATTTTTATTTTTCTGCTGGCATTTCCAAGGTTTGTATCGGAGGTGCATGACTGCTAAGGGTCCTTTGGTCAACCAAGGGATGGAGTCACTTTTCATTCTTTTTGTTTTCGGGGGGAAAAAGTTGTCTAAAAGGTTTAAGAATGTTGTATTGAAGTAGGTAACAGCATTTTCTAAGGAAAGAGTTTTTAGTGGGTTCAAGTTTATATGTTTTAGTGAGTTTGAGAAGGTATTGGGGTTGAAGTTTTTTAGGGAACGTGTGGAGATGTAGGTATGAGATAGTTGTTTGGAGGAGTAAAGGCGATGAGCAAAAGTGGGAAGGTGATCACTGAGTGAGTCAGGGAGGGTACCACTGTCAGAGATGTAATGAGGGTGAGAGACCAGAATCCAGTCAAGGCTGATTCCAGAGGAGTAGTCCTCGGAAGGTCCGCTTGTGGAATTAATTAGCTGAGAGAAGTTATAGAGGTTTCTATTTAGGGAATATTCAGGAATTACTCCAAGGCTAACTTCTTACTATTAGGTGATAAAATGGCAAAATTTCAAGCCCCCGTAAACTCTGACAGCAGTGATGCCTATGCAGAACTGTTCGCAGAAACCCTATGCAAGCATGTTAATAGCTGCATAGAAGCAGCTGTACCCACCAGGAAGAAGCACAGATCTAACTCAAAAACCAAGCCATCCTGGTAAAATCACAACATTAATAGGCTGTATAACAGAAGGAAGAAAATCATGGCAAAAATTAGGAGGTGTAGCAGACAGCAGGATAAAAGCACTCTCATCAAGCTAAACAAACAACCCAGAGGACAAATAAAGTCTACCAAAGCTAAATTAGAAGTAAATTTGGCCTCCCAGGCCAAAGACAAACACAAGTCATTCTTTAGCTGTATTCACAACCTCAAAGGCAATATACAATTGTGTGCAGAGCTCATTGTAAATGGAGCCATTTATATTGACCCAGAAGATATAGAAAACCTACTGGCTGAAAAATTCAGTGCCAACTTTACCCCTCTGTTCCCATCAACCTTCCCTCAGGAAATACCATCAAATATAACTCCCCTTGCTATCACTAGGGAACAGGTCCTTAATGCTTTCTCTAATGCCAAGAACACTACATCAATGGACCCAGACAGTAGCCCAGAATGCCTTCTAAATAACATGAAACATGAACTATTAGGTCCTCTGGAATTGCTATTTAATTGTAGCCTCCAAACAGACTTTATACCTCATGAATGGTGAACAGCAACAGTTATCCCTCTGCACAAATGTGGGCCATCTACAGACCCTGGAAACTACAGACCCATATGTCTTGCTAGTCTCATATGCAAAGCCGTATAAAGAGTTGTCATGGAAATGATCAATAATGATATACAAAACCTCCAGACACTGGACACAATCCAGTTTTGTTTCATCAAGGGTGGGTCATACCTACTAAACCTAGTGGACTTCTTTAAGAGGTCACCAAAGCAATGGATGAAGGCAAAATGGTTCACACTGCTTACCTTGACCTGGCCAAGGCATTTCACACAATAACCCACTTGGGAATTGTTGACAAACTTAAGAGGTTAAGTACAAACCCTTATGTAACCTGGTGGATAGCCAGCTGGCTCACAGGCAGGACCCTGGAAGTTAGAATTGGGGAGTCCACCTCTACAAAGAGGCCAGCCACTCTGGGATCATTCCTGGGACCTCGCCTTTTTGGAATTTACTTCTCTGAAGTTAAGACCAAAGTCAATGGCCTCTGGCTGACTGCATTTGCAGAAGATTGCAAATTATGAGATGTCACTGAATTGCCTATCAGTACAAATACTCTCTAGAAAGGGATCTCACAGACAAACAACTTGTGCTAGAGCCATGGATTAAAACTAAATGCCAAGCAATGCATAATAGTATCCTTCTGGAAGTCATTCACCCTTGGTAACTATCATATTGATACGACACCTCTTAGAGTCGAGCCAGTAGTCAGGAACTTGGGAACACCATCACACATTTACAGTAGTGAGGAAATCATCCTATGCTGTGCAATTTATAAATAAAGGTATGGCATTTAGGTCCAACAAAGTCATTGTTCCACTGTATTTGGCATTCATCAGACCTATCACGGAGTACAATGTTCCCTTTGGTATGTACCTAACCAGACATATCCAACAATTAGAATGTCCACAGATGTTCCTCACTAAAAGAATACAGGGCATAAGTAATATATCTTATGGAGACTGCCTCAATGCCCTGTCTTTGTATTCTGTCTCCTACAGGCTGTGGAGTGGAGATCTAAGCCTGGTATATGAGGCGTTATCAAACCCCACTCTGATGGACCTCCTGCATATCTGTAAAACAAGCAGCACCAGAATTACCCATTCTAAAGAGTTAAACTTGCCTGTGATATAAATAGGACCTGCTGGAGAGAGAGAGGTATGTATTCAAGAGACTACCCATGTATTCCAGAGACTACACATTCTATGGAACAGGCTCTCCATCCATGTGAAGCAGAGCTCCTCCCCAACCCAATTCAAGTGCAACTTGAGCAATTGGATGGGGAACAGGAAATTCATCCCTGGTTTGGCACCTAGGTCTCTAATGGACACAGGCAGCCTGCAAATGGCTCATCTTCCAGGCTCCTGCTTGTAAATGTTTCACCTCCCAAGCCCTGCTTACAGTAGTAAAGGGTACCAGAACTTGTCAGAGATTTGGGAAGCATCACTACGCTTAAAAAGGCCCTTGTATTCATTAGCCTAATAAACACCTATGAATGTAAAAAAAAAAAAAAAAAAAAAAAAATATTAGAAGTTTGATAAAACAAATAAACACAGTAATCAAGATTGTTAATAGAAATTAATTCACTATAACAGAAGCAAATAGGATATATTAATGTGCAGCTACATTTATAACAGATAAAGTATTACCACAACACAGGGCAGTAAGGGAAAGGAAGGGGAGAAATCAAATGCCATCATGGAAGTATAAAATAGATAAAACTATAAAACAATTAAGACAGGAAGTGTTACTGTTAAAAGAGTATAGACGAGGGAACAGATTAACAAAAATACTCAGAAAGATAGACATGATAAAAGCAATGCACAGTATCAGAAAAGATCAGAATACAGTGTACACTATTGCAAATAATTAAAGATATCACCACAGGCAGAAAAACTTAGAAGACATGCAGATAAATATCAAGGCAAAGTACAAAATAAGCAATGATATTGATGACTCAAAAAAGTTTTATAGAGAATTGAGAAACAAGGCAAAAGGAATAGAAACACCACCAAAAAAGAAGAAATAGACATATTTTGTTGGAATATCTATGAAAATCCTGTGGAACATAACAAAGATTCCGAATGGATAGAAGAAGTAAACGAGATAATAAGAAGTTCAAATGTACATGATAGGAAATGGGATGAAGTAACAGCCAGAGAAATTGAAACAAAATTAAGAAAAGCTAATTGGAACCCCTCTGGCCCAGATGCAGTACCTAACTTTTGAGTAAAGGTATTAAAATCTTTACATGAAGATTTAGCCCATGGGTGTGAACTATTTACGTTCACAGTCACACCGTGAACGGACACCAACCTAGTTAACAACAGAAAAAACAATACTCCTTAAGAGTGAACCTGCAAGATATCCTAAAAACTATAAAGTAATAACTTGCCTTCTGAAGATGTCTTCTTCTTCTCTTTTGGCTGTTCCCATTAGGGGTCACCACAGCGGATCATCTCTTTCCATTTCTTTCTGTGGGAACACCGCATATTGCTCAGTCACACCAACCACCTGCATGTCCTCTCTCACCACATCCATAAACCTTATCTTAGGCCTTCCTCTTTTCCTCTTACCTGGCAGCTCCATCCTTAGCATCCTTTTCCCAATATACCCATCATCCCTCCTCAACACATGTCCAAACCAATGCAATCTCGCCTCTCTGACTTTGTCTCCAAACCGTCCAACCTGAGCTGACCCTCTAATATACTGATTCATAATCCTGCCCATCCTTGTCACACCCAGTGCAAATCTTAACATCTTTAACTCTGCCACTTCCAGCTCTGACTCCTGCTTTTTTGTCAATGCCATCATCTCCAACCCATACAACATAGCTGGTCTCACTACCCTCTTGTAGACCTTCCCTTTCACTCTTACTGGTACCCGTCTGTCACAAATCACTCCTGACAGTCTTCTCCACCAATTCCACCCTGCCTGTACTCTCTTCTTCACCTCTCTTCCACACTCACCATTACTCTGAACTGTTGATTCCAAGTACTTCTGAAGATGTATAAACTATAAACTGGAATTAATGCCGACAGAGTTTATTGTCATTTAGAAGAAAACTCAATCAGGGCAGTAGAACAAAAGGGTAACAAAAGAAAGTCATATGAAACAAAGGATCATTTGTTGTTAAAGTCGCAATGGGGAATTGTAAAAAGGGGGAGAATCTAAGTCTGGCATGGATAGACTACAAAAAAGCATTTGACAGCATCCCGCATTCATGGATAAAAGAGTGCTTACAAGTGTATAAGATACATCCTACATTGTTTGATTGTATTACAGTGACCATGAAACAGTGGCAATCCAGTTTGCAGCTAAGACATGATAAAGGACAAATTATTATCCCAGGGATAAAATTTCAAAGGGGGATATTCAAGGGTGACTCTTTGTCACCACTGCTCTTTCTTCTTGCCCTTAACCCATTAAGCTGTTTATTTAACAGATTAGGTCATGGCTACAAGCTGACTCTCAGGAAACAACAAAGTGTAAAGATTTCGCATCGTCTTTTTGTGGATGATTTAAAACGGTATAGTTCATCAGATGAGGAACTGAAAGCACAACTGTAAGTGGTCAAACATTTCTCAGATGATATAAGAATGTCATTTGTTCTTGAAAAATGTGCAGAAGCAACTTTTAAAGCAAGAAAGTGGCAGCACCAAGTAAATATCAGTCTGGGACTGGAACTTGAGCAGGAGGAATGTATAAATATTTGGCAATTGTTGAGGGATCAACAATAAAACATGAACAAACACAAATAAAATTCAGTAAGGAATATTCTAGAAGAATATTCTAGAAGACTAAAATTAATACTGAAAACAGGCCTGATATCTAGGAGCAAAGTCCAAGCTATAAACCAAATTATTCTTCCTGTTCTCACTTACAGTTTTGGGGTGATTGACTGGCCCCAAAATGTATTGGATCAGTTGGACAGGAAAACAAGGAAACTGCTTCATGCTTATCAAATGCTTATCACATGATTTATAAAAAGTAGTGTATATCAAGATTATATATATATTCCCTGGTCTAAAGGAGATATGAGCCTCCTCAAAATTTCAAAACACGAGGAGAACAAGTCTAAGATGACTACCCTACTTAGTTTAGTAGAAGCATATTCGTGTCAAGCAGGAATGGAAATCAAATCAGAAGTAAAGAAAAATCAGGCAGCGACTAAATGTGCCAAAAAAACAAAAAAAAAAAAACAAAAGAAAGAATATAAGTTCAAGGACCAGATGAGAAGGCAAGAAATGTAGAAAATTCATAAATATAGTTGCAAGTGCAGAAAACTCCTGCAACAACCTCATGTTGATCAGAATCGGACACAGGAATAGTTAAGGAGAAGTGAATTTAAATGAAAGGACGAAAGGTTAATATCGTTGGCCCAAGATAGTGGACTATGTACTCACTGGTTTACAAAGCCCATTGAACATGTAGGAGAAATTGACAAATGCAGGTTTTGTAAAGCAGAACTGGAAACAGTGGCACATGTTGTTGCTGGGTATGATATCCTAATGGCAGAAGGCCTGGATACTGAAAGGCATAATAATTTGGCAAGACTGTTACACTGGGGGCTGTGTAAACAGAATACTGAAGTAGTGAAGCATTGAAAACATGAGCCACAAAGCATTACAGAAAATGATGAAGTTTATATCACCCATTACCAACAGTTTAAAAAACAGATGTGAGATAAGCAGATATAGTAGTCCATGAAAAAAAAATGACAAAAGTAGCATTAATCATTGAAATTGCTACATCAGTGATTACAATGTCTTACGTACAGAGAGGCACAAAGTCATAAACTACCAGGATGTGCAGGCAGAAATGAGGGCAATGTGGAAGAAGTATACACACACAGTTCCAATAGATGTAGGAGCAATGGGTCTCATAAAAAAGAATTTAAAGTCGTATCTAGATATGTTATCAGTACATGTAACACAGTATGAATTGTAGAAGGAATAAGCTCAGGGCACATTATTGGTGCTGTGAAGAACACTTTTGGTTAACATCAAAGATTGAAACAACACTAATTTCATGAACTTTGATCCCACTTTCACTTAGGAATGGTGTCCATTCCTACCATGTATTAGAAACCCCAAATCAATTAATGCTTGAGATTACTGATATACTTGAAAGAAATAATGGTAGAACTGTCCCAGAGGCATTAGTCCAGAACTGGTAAACATTCTTTGATATGGTTAACCACGATATTCTTATAGCCATAATTTTGTAACCCTAAAGCAGTTAGTAACTCTTCATGACTTGACACAGACCTCTCCTTCGTTTCTCTATCTCCACATATCAAATGCAGGAAGTATGCTGAAAATTCATTCTTCAGCATCCTTTAGAGGAGGATTTACATTTAGAATCAAATATATGGCTAAGTAATAATGAAGATAAAACTCATGTTAACTTTTCTAAACTTAAATCCTAGACTGCACTGAATAAATCCCTCATTTCCAGTAAAACTAGATGATGGTGTTTGGAAGGTTTACACTACAAGTGGATGAAAGCCAATGCAATGAGGACTGGAATCCTGAGCTGCATTTGCCGAAAACATCTTTCTGAAAATATTTTTTAAAGTGATTTTGCAGGGAGGCAAGCCTCCCTGCAACCCCAATATGGCAGGCAAGCCCCTCACCCCCCCAAAATTATATATACCAAGTCTGAGTTCAGACTTACTTGAAGGGGGAAAGTCCCCCAAAAAGGGAATCAGATTTTGCACGACTTCCTAACAGTGATTTCCTATGGATGAAGTCTAATCAGCAGCAAGTCGAAGCTTGGGCAGTTGAAGCTTTAGAGCAATTTCATTCACCAGTGGGATAACTATTTGAGCATAATGAATTAAATGAGAAACGTTCACTACTAACTTCAAAAACTGAAACAGTGAAATGTATTTATTTATTTATCTGAAACTTGGTACTCAAGTAAGTGGATTGTATAACTGGCCCTTTTCAGCCATGACACAGGCGCCAGGGAAAGAAAGTACATACTTCAATAAAAAATTAGTAACAAAAGTAAAAATGGATCATACATTATATGATAAAAAATGTAAACCATAAGAAAAATAACAAAGAAAAGGGGTAGCAAGGAGCAACAATATGTACAATATTTCAAGCAATCTGAAAATATGTAAAATATTTTACAGTGTTTATAAATAGTAGTATTTAGCAAATAATTCTGAAGTCTAAATCATTAGATTTTTAATTAATCAAAATTCATCTTATTCGCTCTATAAAATGCTCCTTTAACAAAGCACTATATATACTTTATTGAAGTTAACTGTCTAACTATGCCATGGGTTGCACTCAGGGTCCATGGAATATTAACAGGCACTCACTCCAATAAAACCGTCTATAAGGTCACCCAACATAACTGTACTTACTATGTGAATTAAAAAAAGTCCAGTTTGCATACAAATCTGTTTGTGCTTGCCAGCCTTAAAGCTAAAATTAAAGGGGCACTTTGGACATTTTAATATCTGTCACTAAAAGGTTAAATCCACAATAGTTCACCCTGCCTTCCTTTTCCTTTACTGTATAACATAAAACTGTTATATACAACTAAAATTCTGCCAACCTTTCTCTGTCAAATTATAGTTTAATTGTGTCCTGATTGCAAATGTGTGTGTGAATTTATATAAAATGTACCTCTTACTGATATGTCTGTCATAAATAGAAGATGTGCAAAATTCTTTGTACAGCTGTCTATAACTTAAAGAGATCCATAATAAAGGTATTTCTCCATTTAACCAAGTACCAATTAATCAACAGCCTGTCTGTTGTGTAGCCTACCTGAGGCTGTACAATTCCCAATTGATTATATAGTCTATATGGTCTTTGTCTCCTGGCTATGGGTTGTGAGGGGCTCTCCAAAGGGTGCACATACTTAATTTTAACTCCTTTTATTTCACATTTTTGATAAACTGGGCTGTTACTTAAGCAGCACTTGAACAAACATACCAAATCCACAAATAAATAATATGCACCAAAGTCCAGTACTGCTCCTGAAGTTTAATGATTACCAAATACTATCTCTTAAACTTGCTGACTAAATTTTAATTGATTTATTGTTTCATTGCTGTGTACTACACTCTGTTCTTATATTGCATCTAATCTGTACTCTTATAACCCTGCATAACTTGATTCTGTTACAAAGCTTTACTATTACCTATTATGTAATATTTCTTAGCAAATGTTTTATTACAATGTTAGCTTGGGTGTACACATTATAAGGCCATTTGTCCTGAGGGACAGATTCTGCTCAGCAAAATACAGTACAGTATATTGCATTAAGCAAAAGTTTACAATAATGTACTTTGCTTAATACAATACAATATATTGTATTAAGCAGATAAAGTACATTATTGTAAACTTCTGCCAGTGCATGTATTATATAATTGATGGATTTGAGAAGTGTGTGTTGACCAGGTTAGTTCCACTAGGCCATATACCTTTTCAGGTGAGACCCAAGGTGATAAGTATACTAACTAGGGAAAATTTTGCAAGGACACTGGGAAACTTCCCCTACTCTTTTTGACCCCAGAAGTGTTGCAGCAGGCCATAGTTTGGTTGTACTAGGGAACAGAAAACCACGGCTGAGGAAACTGTGCTTTTTGAAATAAAGGAAATGCTTTTATGACTGAGTTGGCTACAGAAGGATTAGATATTATGGCTTTGCAGCATTTTATGGATACAAAAGAATTGTCAGGGTAAAATTCTGTGACTTGCAGTCACAATATGGAGAGATTTGATTTTGGAAATGCAAGTGTGGCCAGCTGGTTCAGTGTCAAAGGTTAAAGGTCTTCTGTTGTCAGATGCTCCAGTTTGGTAAAATTCTCCCTTGCCAGTGCATGCATTTCAAGGGGCTGCTGAAAGAACTTATTTACAACTTGTAAAAACATTCTACAACAGTTGCTGCAGCTGTATTCAGACCTATGAGTAAGTTGCATGTTAGAAGACTTTTTCAGAAAACAAATGACACAGTTATTGATAGTTTGTGCAGGACAACTTGATTTTGCCATCAGGATATACAGTTAAAGACATTCATGCATTTATTCATATTAGAACAGAGAAGTTTTGTGACATTACTTTTGGGACAATGGCTTGTGCTGAATGTTTTATGCAATTGTTGGACAAAAAGAAAAAAAAAGATTTATCACCTTGGTCTTCCTATGTACACCACAGATTAAGTATTTTAATGAAGAAAAGACTGTACCGTTTCATTCACTGGATATTACATTGGGCATTAGTTTCATTCAGAGGGTATTTATTACACTGGATATGGTTAAACCCTATTTCATGTCACTTTGGCATTCTGTACTTAGAGTAAAAAGAAAAGTGTGATGCTTGCAATATTTCAACTGAAACTTGGGAGGTGTGGGTGGTTCTGAAAATCATTGAAAGAGCAATTCAGCATAAAGCTTAAAGTTTATGTACTTATAAAGGACTAACCAAAAACATGTTTTATCTTTCTATAGGTCTACTTTTCATTTAATACAGGATCATGAATAGAGAAATGTGATTGATGTGACAAACTGGGATATAATAGTAAGTATTGCAAAGAGATGTGTGGGAAATGCAAAAAAAAAACAAAAAAAAAACAAAAAAACATCTTTGGTTTGAATGTCCACACATCAGTATAATAGAACAGTGTGTACTATACAAAATGAGTCTGTCAACAGTAAGTTAGATAAAAACAAGAAAAGAGAGCCGTATGGTCACAAGTAACTAGAAAACAAGTCCTTTATTCCACAAAACGTCAATATGAAGTGCTTTTTGTTAAGCCAGATAGCAAAACTTCTTCAGATAAAAAACCTTGCTTGGCTGGTGTTTAAAGATACATCATATGACTACATTAGTCATTCAGAAACATCCATTATTCATTAAATAGTAATCAAATCATTGAATTTAAACATACAGTATGCTGTTTTAAAAAACAAGAGACTTAAAAAGTCAGAAACTAAAAAGTCAGAAATTTAAAACCTTAACAAGTGCTTGACATTCTCAACAAAAGATCTTTTTCACTTTCATTTATTTTTTAGTCTTTAAATTGCGTACTACAACATGTATGTGTCGAAAGGAAATAAGTTTAAAAGATTTGTTTATGTATAGGTGTATATGAAGTTTTATCTCATTAAGGCTTTCAGTTTTAAAATGCTTGTGATAGAGCAGAACTCATTCAAGCCTGGATACTGACAGGCATTTAGTTTAAGTTGCCATAACAGTTCTGCTCTTTCAAATAGTAAGGGAAATGGTCCACTTCTTATGTCTGTCTGAACTTGGTCAATGACTTTAAAATTTAATTTATGGTCTGGAAAGTCACTGCTATGTTTGTCTAGTGCATTGTCAAGTTTTTTCTTACCTATATTATAAATGTGTTAGTAAACCCTCTCTTTAAACTTACAGTCGGTTTTGCCAAAGTAAAATGCTGGACGCAGTTGCCATGATGCTAAATAGACTATAGATTTAGAGTTACAATTAAATCTTTGATGTAAGCAATAGGTCTTGTCCCTCACATTAAACCTACATCCTGTTTCAATGTGTTTACATTGATTACATGCTTCGCACCTCAGCATCCCTGGGTTTCTAGAAGGAATTGGTCTAACTGATTCAAGAATGTTTTTCAGATTCCTACCTTTCTCGAAAATCACCACAGGGTGGTCACCTAGTTTACTTCCCATGTTTTGATCTGCTACTAATAACACCCAGTTTTTCTTACTAATACTTATTAGTTCACCTGAGTTGTGACAAAATGTTGTTATGAAACTAAGGGTGTATGGTGTAATGTGTCTGGTTAAACTTGTGTTACTTATTGGGTGGGTGCTCCTCAGGTACTCTGAAAAACTGTACCTACCTCACTAGATCCAGTGCCATCCAAAATTGGTTTGTAAATGCCCTGTTTCCTTTTGTTGCAAACTTCTAGAATCAGTTGAGATATTAGTTGTATTGGATACCCCCTATGTGTGAACATAGACCTAAGGGTCTCACACTCCTCTTCAAAATGAGAATCCTTGGTCAGCATCCTTTCTACCTGGATTAATTGTCCTTTCACAAGTGATTTATTTTGATGTTGAGGGTGTGAACTGGTGTAATGCAGGAAAGAGTTTGTGTAAGTGCTCTTCCTGTATATCCGGGCCCTATATCTCTTCTGTTGTAGGTCTTTGGTTAACTCAATGTCCAGGTAGGCTATAGTAGTCTCCTGGAATGTACTGGTAAATTTAAGGAATGGTGTTGTACTATTAAAGTAGTTAACTAAATTTATAGCTGGATTCCTGTCCCCCTTAATTAGCATACAAATATTGTCCAGAAAGCGTGTATAAAAAGTCAACATTGAGTTGACACTAATATTATCTAAGATGCTCTTATGTTCCCAGTGGGCCATCACCATGTTGATGAAACTCACCCCACATGGTGAGCTGATTGATACCCCTGATTTTTGTAGGTAGTAATTTCTGATTCTGGTGCTTTTCTAGATCTCATTATTTCAAGTACCCACTCTTGTCCTGTGTCATGGGGGATTGATATGTATAAGTCACATATATCGATTGTAAGGAAATTACAGTCACCCCATAAACTTAAGTTATTGATGTTTGATAAAAAAGACCATGAGTCTTTGCATATTTGTGATTCCTGTTTACATATCTTTTTAATATTGAGTCAATTGCTTTTGCACAAGGGTATGTAATTCATTGCCTGGCATCCACTAAGGTCCTCATAGGTGGATCTATTACCCCTTTGTGGATTTTTGGCATAGCAAATAGAATAGCTATTCTTGGATATGACATCGACATGTAGTTGTATGTGTTAATGTCGATTAAGGCTTCAATAAATAGGCCATTGATATATGACCTGATACGACTGTGAGCTATATTGACTTCATTCAAACTCACTTTACTGTACACATCAATGTACAAGACTATATGCATCTTTTCTATATAATCAGTTTAACTCATTAACACTATTCCTCTGCCTTTATCAGGCTTCATTATTCAAACTGGTAAAGTTTTTAGGTTATGAGGCGCTTCCCTTTCTTCTTTAGACAAGTTGTCTTTGCTTCTCTGTTTCGTTGTTGAACTGAATTTCTGTCTAAAGTCCAGTTCACATAATCATTTGAATAACATTAGTGTTGGATGGACTGGTGGGTTATATGTGCTAGTTACATACAGTTCTTTCCTTTCTTAATGTTCAGTGTTACCAAATAATAAGTATAAATTCAATTTACGTAAATACAGTTTAAAATCCAACAATAACCTTGACTGGTTTGTGGCATAGGCTGGAATGAATGTTAAGCCTTTTGCAAAGACATCATTAAGTAACTTGTCTACTTCAAAATCCATGTAGTTAAAGATTTTGAAGTCCCCTGAAGCACTGGTGACAACTGAAAAATATTTCCACTTACCCTTTCTTTGGCCTGACCTGTTACCTCTTCCTTTTTTTGGTTTTCTGAGTATTGTATGTTTTCTGGAAATGCTGCTGCTTCCTGTTGGATTTGTGGCCTTGGGGGCTGTGAAAATTTTCCTGATAGTTATTTTCCTGTCTCCCTTGAGCGCTAGTGCCTGCAACTTCTTGTTGTTGATTAATTTGTGAATTTTTACCATTATACTTCATATTTAATGTACACATACTGTTTTGTTGTTGGTTTCCACTGTAGTTCGTCGCTGTGTCACTTTCTAATTGCGCTTCCTGATCGAGTCTGTGTCTTTGGGGGTTTGGTTGGCCTCCTCCAATAGGATTCCAAATTTGTGATGGGGGCAGGTCTCGGTTTGCCGTTCCCCTTGCATACTCTTCTCTATCTCTTTTAAGTTTTTTAATTTTAGTGTCCTTGTTTTTTTGTATCTGCTGATTAATGCTTGTGGAAATCCGAGTGCAGTCATATTGATACCTATTAAAGTCTGTGTCCATTTTAATCAAGTGGTCCAACTCTGTAACTTCCTCTGATATCTGATTAATGAAGAGTTGATAATGTTTTGTCATTACCCTGAGTAGTTCTAAACCATGTCTATTAAATAACTGGATGAGTTCATGATGAAACTCTGAACCGGACTGTAGGCCCATCGGGTATTGCCATGATCGTAATCCCTTTGGGACTACATTCTCCTTCATGCACTCATTGAAGCAGCATATTTACAACTGCAGTTTATATATTTTAAACAGTTTAAAATCAAACATTTTCAAGTTGTCAATAATGTTCTTACCTCCTCCAGCCAGTTGTCCCTGAATAATGTTAAAATGTTCTGTTGTTAATCCAGGTTGCTTGCTTAACCAGGTATTCAAGTCAGGGACTCCAATAAGGCCAGAAAAGTTGTTTGGTAATAGAACACTGCTGTCTAGCCCCCAAGAACTACTTCCATTCACCAGACTGCTGTGATTTGGGGACATACTGTTGCTAGTGCCAGGTGCTCTAATTAAAGCCGTAGTACCCAAAGTTGTTGCTGTAGTCATAGTGGGTCTGTCAAACACATTCTTAGGTATCTGTACGTTGTCCTGGGTTAAAGACTTGACTCGTGCTGTTAGATCCTCTAGTTTTTAATTCATCAAACTAATTAGAACTGTTAGATTACCTGGTTCTTCTTGCGGTTGATCCAGTAATGAACTTTGTGAAGCATATGAGCTCTCAGCTGCTATGCTACCAAAACTTTATATACAAACACGAACCACTATAAAAACAAGAAAAGAGAGCTGTAGGGTCACAAGTAACTAGAACTCCAAATAGTACAACCTCTGCGAGTGAGGCAGCTGCAGGGTCCCAAAGAGCAAAGTATTCAAACAAAAAGAAAACAGGACCAGCATACAAGGCACCTTGAAAATAAATTTATTGATTGAGGTTCTTGAAAAACAGACCGGTTTCGACAAATATTTAACAAAGCCTTCTTCAGTGTTTAAAAAACAACAAAAAAGAAAGAACCTGTATTTAAATACTCAAGTGAGTCATGTGCTTAATTACATATGCTCATTCAGACCTGGCTTAAAGAGCCCACCAAGTTTAATTATCCATTTTTTCTCCATTGAATTTAATAAATTATGCCAACCTGATTTGTTATGCCTGGATCTTCTAATTTTATCAGTAATGGTAAAACTGAAAGTAGCCTTTGGATGTACCAAAGAATGTTTATATAAAGCATTGGTGTTTCTCTTGTGTCTGATATCACTAAAGTGTTCAGAGATTCGAAGCTTCAGGGGTCTGGAGGTTTGGCCAATATAGAATGCAGAGCATGTGCATTTGGCCAAATAAATGACCCAATCTGAGGAACAGTTAGAAAAAAATGTTATATTCAATACTTGAAGGGTGTTTTGACTGCTGAAACTAGTGGTTTTGAGTATGATGTTACAATAGATACAGTATCCACAAGGGAAGCAACCAATTAATGGATCCCCTGATAATATGGTCTGGATACTTTTGGTACCTTTCTTCTCAAGATGTTTAAAGTGATTAAAAAAGGCAGATAGATTTTTGCCTTTCCGAAAGGAAAACAAACATCTGTCTCCAAGAATGTCCTGAAGTCTAGGTTCACATGTTAATATGTTTCAAGGTGCCTTGTATGCTGGTCTTGTTTTCTTTTTGTCACAAGTAACTAGAAAACAAGTCTTTTATTCCCCAAACAATACCAATTACAAATCAATTTTGGATGGCACTGGATCTAGTGAGGTAGGTACAGACAGTTTTTCAGAGTACCTGAGGGGCACCCACCCAATAAGTAACACAAGTTTAACCAGACACGTTACACCATACACCCTTAGTTTCATAACAACATTTTGTCATAACTCAGGTGAACTAATAAGTATTAGTAAGAAAAACTGGGTGTTATTAGTAGCAGAGCAAAACATGGGAAGTAAACTAGGTGACCACCCTGTGGTGATTTTCGAGAAAGGTAGGAATCTGAAAAACATTCTTGAATCAGTTAGACCAATTCCTTCTAGAAACCCAGGGATGCTGAGGTGCAAAGCATGTAATCAATGTAAACTCATTGAAACAGGATGTAGGTTTAATGTGAGGGACAAGACCTATTGGTTACATCATCTTTCTTCTACTGACCCTCACCTGGCTGCTGTGCGTCCTGCTCCTGTTGCTGGATTCTCACTGTGCTCCAGTAACAACTTACCTGCTTGCACCCTTCTGGAAGCCTTGGAACACTAGAGTACCTAAGAAAACTCCTGCAGCTCCCAGAAAATGTTGTCCTATAAAAGGCATTGAAACACTGTGCTCCAGTAACAACTTACCTGCTTGCACCCTTCTGGAAGCCTTGGAACACTAGAGTACCTAAGAAAACTCCTACAGCTCCCAGAAGATTTTGTCCTATAAAAGGCATTGAAACACTGTGCTCCAGTAACAACTTACCTGCTTGCACCCTTCTGGAAGCCTTGGAACACTAGAGTACCTAAGAAAACTCCTACAGCTCCCAGAAAATTTTGCCCTATAAAAGGCATTGAAACACTGTGCTCCAGTAACAACTTACCTGCTTGCACCCTTCTGGAAGCCTTGGAACACTAGAGTACCTAAGAAAACTCCTACAGCTCCCAGAAAATGTTGTCCTATAAAAGGCATTGAATGTATGTATCGATACTGACTCTATGTAACCATATGTACATTACATTTTTCTAATTTAAGTTCTTACCGTTCTAGTCTAGGCCTACTAAACAGGCAGGCTAGCCAGCAGCCTCTCCCCCCCACTTTTTTTTTCTACTGTACTTCCACAGTCTTACCCCTTGCATTACTTACTCTATCATATTCACTTCCTCGTCCCCATCTCCAATAAGACAATAACTATTGTCATACCAAGAGTGGCCACCGGGTGGCGCTCTGCTAATTTACTCTGTAAAGTATTATTTTCTTCCCTGTGTGGTAATCTCCTACCTTGTTTTGCTAACCTCCTATATTACTAGCCTCTGCCCAGTTATTTCCTACCCCACTCCTGTACGCCTCCTGAAACGAATCCCAGTCTCTCATTACTCAGCCTCTTCTTACTCTATCTGCCACCTTTTCTCCTTTACCCCAGGCACTCTGCTATCAGCAACTTATAGTCCTTTACCCTGAATCTCTTCCTTCCTTCCTCTGCATTCTATCCTCCCTTTCTTAACCACTGGACTTACCTGCTGTGTTTCTCTCACTTTGCTGATTGTCATTCTGCTCTATTGTCTGAGCCCGCTCCGCTCCCCTACCCGACCCCCAATTCCCACACACCCCCAGTGGTCCTACTTTTATATCATAACAACCACACCCCTACTCAATTGTCACCTATTACACAACCCAGTTACAACACTCCTCAACTTCATCTTACCACTCCTTTCAATTCTTAGACCTTCTTCCACCTTTACCTCTCTACAACCCACAACACTTCTCAAAGTCTATCTGACCAACCATTCTTTATACTCCATCTGCTACTTCACCTCACTACAATGAATATCACATTCTATCCATCTCATAACCAAGCACTATTCTTCCTATTTGTCACATCTACTCTTGTTACAACCTATTTCCTAACCTCCTATGAAAAACCATTACACTCCTTCTCTTCAATCCCCTGCTTTCATACATCATCGTCTATCTCATCATCTCCTGTAACATTCAAAAATCCCATCTACTCTTCCAAATTCTCTCCAGCTAAATATCACAGATTAACTCATATAAGATTTTATAACATAAAAACAAAAAAACTTACCTACTACTTTGCCCTAAACCTTAAACCCAAACATCAAATACCCCACAACACACTCTTAGATGGAGATATTCATCCAAACCCTGGTCCACAACACTTCCTGAACTCAACCACTGAAAATACTAACAACCCTAAAGCCATACCTTCAACCAGAACTACCAACTCTCTCACCATAGCTCATCTGAATATACGTAGTATTTGCAACAAAATTGCACAACTGCATGCACTTCTTGACATCAACAAATTTGACATCCTATGCCTATCTGAAACTTGGCTAAAACCTACTATTAAAGACAGTGAAATTACCCCACCAGGATATAACATAATTAGACTTGACCTCACAACAAAAAAGGGAGGAGATGTTGCTATTCTTTACAAAACTCACCTTCAAATCAGCTCCTGTAACCTGAACCTCCCCTTAAATAATAATACGGAACTGATATGCTCTAAACTACAAGTAACCAAAAATAAAGCCATCTATATTATTTGTTCATACCTCCCTCCAGGAAATAATATTGACACCCTTGAGAACATTCTCAATTGGCTAGCTACTACTGTCCCACAAGAAACAATAATACTTGGTGACCTAAATATTGATTGGAATCACTGCAATCAGTCAAACCCCACTTCACATATCAATCTCCATGGCTTCTCTCAATTAATCTCAAGCCCAACCAGAATTAACAAAAGCAACAATAAAGACTCCATTTTGGACTGGATACTTACCAATACTCTCCAACAAACCTACGCAACAGGCACCCTTCCAGATGATCTAAGTGATCACCTGTTAACCTATATTATAAGAAAAACAAACTACATCACCTTCCCTACTGCTTTCCGTACACTACGCTTAAAAAAAAAACTTTAACTCAGAACTCTTCCTCGCACAACTATATCACTGTAACTGGACTCCTCTAAAGTCACTTCCTCTCAATGATGCTGTACAATACTTCAACTCCACTTTCTTATCCATTCTTGATCAGCTTGCACCCTTACGCAAGCTTAGAATCAAAACCAAACCCACCCCCTGGATAAGCAACAATACTAGGCAACTTATCATAACCAGAAACAAAAACTTGGCAAAATGGCGTACTTCCAAAACACATGCTGACCACAAAACCTTTCGCGAATGTAGGAACAAAACAAAAAAAGACATACTATCAGATAAAAAGAACTACTACCTTCATCTACAACAAATATCCAATAAGGAACCAACAAAATTATGGACCACCATCAATAATCTATTATCCCCAGGCCAATCAATAACACCCAACCCACATGACTCCAACCCTGATAACCCTATACAAATAGCCAATACATTTAACTCCTACTTCACAAATACTATTCAAAACCTGGCTAGTCACCTATCTCCTGACACCTCAGTTTTACACTCCTCCTCTGTTAATATTCCACCCTCATTTCACTTCCTTCCCATCCCCACATCATATATTTCTTCAAGACTTCAAAAACTTAAACCCTCCTCACCCTCTGAAGACAAACTCCCTCCTGAGTTTATGCAAATAGGAGCCAAAGCTATTGCTTATCCCATCTCTATTTTGATAAATAGATCCATCAAAGAAGGAACTGTCCCTGATATCTGGAAAATATCCCACATCATCCCACTGCACAAAGGTGGAAACTCTATTGATCTAACTATCGTCCCATTGCTTTATTATCCCCTATAGCCAAAATCTTAGAAAAATGTATCCATAAACAATTCCTACATCATCTTCTCCAAAACAACCTACTTGCTAACTGTCAACATGGCTTCAGACCTTCCCACAGTACCACCACTGCTCTGCTCTCCTTCACAACCACTATTAACACCAACCGCAACCTAAACAGTCTTTCTTCTGCACTATTCATTGACTTATCGAAAGCCTTTGACATGGTAAATCACAAAATGCTCCTTCACATTCTCAGTTCTCTATCACTTGATACTAATAGCTTAACTTGGTTTCAATCTTACCTCAACAACCGTCAACAAGCAGTACTCTGGAAAAACTCACTATCTGACCACCTTCCTATTTCCCTAGGTGTTCCTCAAAGCTCTATCTTAGGTCCACTTCTTTTTTCCATCTTTATCAATGACCTTCAATCTGCCATCCCTTTTTCTAACTGTATTCAATATGCAGATGACTCCACTATTATCTGCTCAGCTACCTCTCATGCTGAACTTCAGTCTCTTACTCAAAAAGCCTTTAACACAGTGGAACAATGGTTTTCCCAATGCTGTCTCCTACTCAACCCAAAGAAAACAAAACTTCTACTTTTCTCCCCAACACGTAACCAAATCCCCCTTCATTTCTCTATCACTTCCAACAACAATACTAGTATTTCCCCTGAAACCTCCACAAAACTATTTGGTATTACAATAGATAACAAACTCAATTTTGAAAATCACATTAATACAACTATAAAAAGTGTAAACAAAAAAATAGGAACCCTATATAGAATAAAACCATACCTTACCCCAGCCACTAGAATTACCCTAGCCAAGACACATCTTATCTCCACTTTATTATATGCAAGTCCAATTTATACCAACCTGTCCAAAAAAAAACTTAATAAACTAGTTATATCTTACAGCAACATTGCTAGATTTGCCACTGGATCTCCCTTTAGAACCCACCACTGCATTAATCTAAGACAACTTGGCTGGCTAGAACTTCCAAATCAGATCAAACTACAACAACTACTAATAGCTCACAAAACCCTGTACCAACCAACTAAAACTCCAGTACTCTCTAGCCTCATTTCCCTTATTATAACCTGAAACATTTACGCTCCTCTAACAAGCTTCTGATCAACATAACTATATCTAATAACTCGGCAGCTGATGGCCTATTCTCCAACTCAGTTGGGAGACACTGGAATAAATTACCCCCTGATATCACATCCCTTACTCCCCTTCCTATCTTTAAGAAAAATCTTAAATTGTACCTTAATAACAAATGGCTCTGCCCATGTATCAACCCAGACTAGCTCTCACTCCAGTTTCCTATCTTTCTTTACCTCTCCTCTTTTTCCACCCAAAAACGCATTAAATGTTTACCATAATTCACCAACCATACTTATGACAGGAACTTTTCTATCCCCTCTTCTAGCTGAATGCTACTGCCCCCCCCCCCCCATGATAGTAATTTTTTTTCTTTCACCATGAAAATGATCTATTCCTCTACTCATCCCATTATATCTCTCACACCTCTCCTTTATTTACCCCACCTCTTTCTCAAGTTATCCTCTCTATTTTCTCAAGCTACACTAAAGTATGGTTCTTATGGCCATCACAAAAAAAATTTTTTTTTTCAATTTGGCAATATATTTTTATGTGTGTAAGGATTTACCTGTCTTAACTTTTTATGTATACTAATTTTTGTGAATTCATCTTTAACTGTTTATGGATTTGACTGTCTTAATTTTTATATAGACTGCTTTTTTTATGTTTTTTTACTATGTATTACACCTGGAGCTTTTCTCCCCGGGCCCCTACTGAAAATGGACATATATCCAGTTAGACTAGCCCGGTCAACAAATATAAAATAAAATAAAATAAAATAAAATAAATAAAAAATTGTAACTCTAAATCTATAGTCTATTTAGTATCATGCCAGTTATGTCCAGCATTTTACTTTGGCAAAACTGACCATACGTTTAAAGAGAGGGTTTACGAACACATTTATAATATAGGTAAGAAAAAACTTGACAATGCACTAGCTAAACATTGCAGTGACTTTCCAGACTATAAATTCAAGTTTCAAGTCATTGACCAAGTTCAGACAGACATAAGAGGTGGACCAGTCCCCTTACTACTTGAAAGAGCAGAACTGTTATGGCAACTTAAACTAAATGCCTGTCAGAATCCAGGCTTGAATGAGTTCTGCTCTATCACAAGCATTTTAAAACTGAAAGCCTTAATGAGATAAAACCTCATATACACACATAGATAAACAAATCTTTTAAACATATTTCCTTTCTACACATACATGTTGTAGTACGCAATTTAAAGACTAAAAAATAAATGAAAGAGAAAAAGATCTTTTGTTGGGAATGTCAAGCACTTGTTAAGTTTTTAAGTTTCTGACTTTTTAGTTTCTGACATTTAAGTCTCTTGTTTTTTAAAATAACATACTGTATGTTTAAATTCAATGATTTGATGATTATTTAATGAATAATAAATGTGTCTTAATGACTGATGTAGTCCTATGATGTATATTTAAACACCAGTCAAGCAAGGTTTTTATCTGAAGAAGTATTACTATCTGGCTTAACAAAAAGCACTTCATATTGATGTTTTGTGGAATAAAAGACTTGTTTTTTAGTTACTTGTGACTGTACAGCTCTCTTTTCTTGTTTTTATAGTGGTTCATGTTTGTATATACAGTTTTAATAGTAAGTTAGATACTAATACTGATATATTTGCTGAAGAAAGTGAGGAAGGCAAAGACTTGTCAAAAATTGTAATGGTTTCAGGTGATGATGCAAAAAAGAAATAAACTAATGGAAGCCAGGAAGAAGATGAAAATGATAAGATACAATAAAATCATAAGGAAATGCTAGGAAGAAGATTGAGAAAATGAACTATTAAACAGAGTCTAAAACAATCTGTCAAGAATGGAAAGGATGAGATCTTTTTTGTGTTATTTAAATATAAATAGTATAACAAATAAAAGCCATTAGTTAATTGTTTAACAGTTTTGTATAGCAGTTCAAGAAGATATTAAAAGGTTATTAGATGTCTGGCAGTTACATGATAGAAACAACAATATTATTTGTCGTTTTAGTACAGAAATTTGTTGAGGAAATTGCAATCTTATGTAAGAAAATGGTTAATATTCTTGATGTTATTATACATTCTAGGCAGGCTGGTCATAATGCACTTTCATACTACTCTATGGATAGGTAAAGTGATATTTCTTTATGCTCTTGTTGAAGAGTTGTTTGAAAGTTTGAGCATTTTTGTTAATGTGAATGTACACATAATTATATTAGGAGATTTAAATTGAAATATCAGAAAATCTGCAGGAAAAGAAAGTTAAGATGTGAACATTTTTTAAAGAATTTTTGGTATGTGGGAAGCTTATCTAAGGATTAAGTTTAGGTTTTACATGTAGGAGGTAATCTTTATAGACAGAAATTAATTATTGTTCTTATACTGATTCATTTTTATTGTGGACTTCTACGAAAGTGGAATTGGATTTTGCTTATCATTTTGCACTGATTTTATACTTTTAGGCAAAATTCATGACATATAAGTGAGGGAAAGGGAGTAAAGAAAGTAAATGGATGGGTCACAGAAACTAAAGAATGTGTTTTAAGATGGGTCTATATTAGAACATCAAAGTTTCACAACTTCGAATGTCCTAATATCGACCCCTATTCAGCGAACGCTGAAAATAGCGAAGCTGCAGTACACCGAATTTCTTCCTAGGGAACGAATTTGGTTGGCCGTTCCTGTGGCTTCGCTATTTTCAGCACTGTGGTGAAAAATTACGGGTCGGGATCAGGTAAGTGTGTGATTGCGTGGACGTGAGGGTTAGGGCGTGTGGTAGGTGAGTTAGGGTTAGGGCGCAGGTCAGGTAAGTGTGCGATTGTGTGGACGTGAGGGTTAGGGTGGAGTAGGTGAGTTAGAATTAGGACGCGGGTGAGGTGAGTGTGCGATAGTTACAGACCTTAGGGTTAGGGTTTGGGTTAAGGTAAGTGGATAGCTAGTGGTGTATGTATAGTTTAGTGTAGGGTTAGATGCAGGATTTTAGGTGTATGTGTATGGATTGCTGTTTGTTTGGTGTGCTTGTGTTGTGTGTATGTGTGTCGGAACAGTGAATTTTTTCCCTGGGAAAAAATTCGCTGTTCTGCATGTTTGATATTGTCAGCGTTCTCTGAATAGGGGTCGTCGATATTAGAACATTCAACGTTTTAAAAAGTCGATGTTCTAATATAGACCCGTTTTAAGATTAGAAATGCTTGGGTCTAATCACAATAATAATAATACATTGATACCATTTTGTGAAAGTTTGACTCACTAGTGGATTCTGTTCAAAAAAGATATAAAAGTTATTTACAGAGATTGAAAAGGATCTGTGGGATAAAAAAGTTAGTATAAGTT